>NC_082686.1:51018702-51321130 GCF_949987515.2 Delphinus delphis
GTTTATTCCAGTTCGTTCAATTTTCCAGACAATAACTAATGTATTTTGAACTGTAAAACTGAAAGGAAGTTATGCCTGCCAAAAAATGAAATTATGTCATTCCATGTGGCTCCTTTAATCACTTTATTCTTTTAATCATGTTTTCTTCTACATGTTAAAAAATTCGTAAAATTCAGTAATGTACAAATTGTTTCCCCAGTTATTATTAGAACTGCCAAGTTTTCATGGATTTTAAAGCTGACCTTTCAGTCACAGCATCTTTCTAAATGAGTTTAAGATTTGATCCTACTATCACCTAACAGGCATAAAAATTGCACAAGAAACTAAAGTGCACCCATAAGCGACGAAATGAATAATTAGCCAAACTGTTACATATAACTATCTGTGTTCTACAGAATTATGCATGGTATCCTTCTACACAAACTTATTAGTAACTACCAATGCTTCCTCAGGTAATGCTGGGGTTTTCTAAACAATACATTTTCATGAAAAATTTATATTTTCTTGAGAAGCAATTTTTATTTCAAGGTTAAGGTTAAAGGAAGACAGTGTTAATGAATAATGTTCTCATTTCTTTATTTTAGTAACTAAACTAAAAAACGAAATTCATGTGTAGAATACACTTTTCTTGTTTCTGGAATGACACCACCTTGTTTTAAAGGCTTAAAAAGAAAACTGATGACTCATGCTCTGGAGAAAAAATCTAATAAAATTGTGAAATGAAAACTTTGCCACTGGAAATGTGTGTTACACTCAAAGGTCTAATACAGTATTATAGTACATTTGATTATTGTTCATTTAAAGTTTATTTCTCCCAAATTCTGATCTTCATGAGAAGGGTATATCCTATACCCACTTGAGCCTGGTCATTGCTTTTGTCATTGTGGAATATGTGCAGAAATGATAGATGCCAGTTCTGAGCATAGGCATTAAGAAGCCTTGTCTGCTCATCCTCTAGGACCATCTGACCTCATCAATGAGACAAACCTGCTTTAGGTACTTTGGTGATCCAGGAATAAAAGACATATGGAACTGACTTAAATTTGATCCATGACTGGCAACAAGCCCACTCAAGTCTAGCTTAAATAAGCTAAAACCCAACCAACCCACAGATGCATAAGCAAGAAATAAATGCTTATTGTTTTATGCCATTAAAAAATAAAATAAAACTGTGAAATAATTTCTGTGTGCTTTTCAAAAACTGCGTTGTAAGACATAATGATACAGGCAAGATACTGGCTATATAACATCATTTCTGTGTATGCAACCAAGTCAAACAAACTATAATGAAAAATTATCAAAACTTAAAAATAGGCAAAGAGATCACTTTCTATCCTTTATGTAACTCTCTAGGTGTGTCCCCTTATTTGACTTGTCATTTTCTACTGATTAGGGTATTTAACAACTCTGTAAAGAAAGATGTTAACTTGTAGAAAAACAATTGCAATGCAAACAATTCTTGTCCAATTTCATTCAGTAAAAATGCAAATAATTTATAGAAAAAATAATCCCCCAAATTTATACTTCTATTGCTTTGAAGGACATGTACCAGTTTTAATCTAATTTAGAAATCTTATTCAAACTTACTTCTTTCAGTGACTATAAATTCTTTCATCTTTCTCTTTGAACCAAACTTACCACCTTGTGGATCCCTCATTAACAAGCAAATTAAGTCTGATACAATCTCAATTTGTGCTTTAAAATTTTAATAACTTTATTTTACAATAGTTTCAGATTTACAAAAAAGTCATTAAGATAGGACAATTTTCATTACCCCTCACTTACTTTCCTTGTTAAAATCTTACATTAGTATGGTACATTTGTCACAACTAATGAGTTGATTTTTAAAATTATTATTATTTTAATATATTTATTTATTTTTGGCTGCGTTGGGTGTTCATTGCTGCACACGGGCTTTCTCTAGTTGTGGCGAGCAGGGGCTGCTTTTTGTTGCAGTGCATGGGCTTCTTATTGCGGTGGCTTCTCTTGTTGCAGGGCACTGGCTCTAGGTACACAAGCTTCAGTAGTTGTGGCATGTAGGCTTAGTAGTGTGGCTCGCAGGCTCTAGAGCACAGGCTCAGTAGTTGTGGCGCACGGGCTTAGTTGCTCCACAGCATGTGGGATCTTCCCAGGCCCGGGCTCGAACCCGTGTCTCCTGCATTGGCAGGCGGATTCTTAACCACTGCACCACCCGGGAAGTCCCTGTTATTAACTAAAGTCATTCTTTATTCAGATTTGCTTAGTTTTACCTCATGCTCTTTTCTGGTTCCAGGATCTCATACAGAATACATAATACATGTCATTATTATGTCTTCTTAGGGTCCTCTAGGCTGTGAAAACTTCCCTTGTTTATAATGACATTGGCAATATTGAGGCGTCTTAGATATTTTATAGAATATACCTCAATTGGTATTTGTCTGATGCTTTTCTCATGATTATACTGGAGTTATTGGGAGAAAAACTACTGAGGTACAGTGATATTCTCATCCTATCATACCAAGGGTATATTCTATCAGCATCATTTGCCAGTGTTATTGTTGGCCTTAGTCACCTCAGGTTTCTTCCCTGAATAGTTATTCCTCTCCTCCTTCCATATTATACTCTTTGGAAAGATGTGTAGCCCACACATAAAGAGTGGGGAGTTACGCTCCACTTTTTGCATAGGAAACATCTACCAAAATTATTGGGAAGTCTGCACAGAGGATGTATCTATTCTTCCCCATTTGTTTATTCAATGATTTATTTATATTATTATGGACTCGTGGATATTTATTTTATACTTGGGTGATAATCCAATGTTACATTATTTATTTTGTTGCTCAAATTGTTCCAGCTTGGTCATTGGAAGCCCTTTCAGTTTGCTCCCATGATCCTTTGACATAGTGTGTGTGTGTGTATGTGTGTGATTGTGTGTTTGAGCATTTCCCTATTTTCTGGCACTATAAGATGTTGCAGGCTCATCTTACATAATATCTGTCCCAGCCCAATAATCAAACATTTCCTTCTATTGGAGAATGTTATTAGAAATCCAAATCTGGGCACTGAGTAGAGAGTCATTTTTTTCACTTTCTGCAAATTATACTTTATAAAGTTAAATGGATTTTATTGAGTCCACAGATTATTTATAGGAGTCTGTTTTCCAAGCCTGTTCTTTGCAGGCAACCCAAACATAAGGAAGTTATCATTTTCAACAGAAGAACAGACTGCCTAGAGGAACCGTCAGAATGGAATGTGAGCAAGGTTTGATGAATCCCTTATGTTTTCCGTGGGTTTTACAGTGAACTAAAATGTAGCAATGGAACGCATCTAGCATAGATATATACAGATAGACATACCTACTCAACTTTCTTTGTTTCTCGTTCTTTCATTCTTGATTTGCTTTGAAATGCTGTGCAATTTAAAAGAAACAGGACGTTAATATCAGGTGGGCAATTTAAAGAAACACTTAATTTTATGTAACTCAATCTATACTCCACTCATTGAATAGTGCATTTAGTGTAATGTTGGAAATCTTTTGCTTTAGTTGGCATTCATCTGATTCTACCAATTCCAGTTAGCAACCATTGAAAATCCTTACTTTAGAAAATACTTTCTGATTAAGTTTGTCTATATTTATCATTTGGGATAGGTCTTCACAGAATAAGAATTAGATCCTATATTTACTAATATTATTAATGTGTTTCACATTAATTTGTGCATAGGTATACAGGAAAGATGTCCTGTCTCTGTCATGACAGATCCAAATTCAATACCCAATAGAATTTAATTACATCCCAGGATGGATATGCCACAAGAATAAGAACAAGTTAAAGTTCAGATGTCAGGGGTCAAATATTAATAATAATTATACACACAAGGTATACTTTCATTTGGTGACTCCTTTCTATTTATTCCTTATTTTGATCTATCCAGCTCACTTCTACTTTGGAAATACAAAAGAGAAATTTCCTTCTCATTGACAATGGGATATAATGCATACTACATATATGTTTCTTATATTTTTATCACATATATTTTTTCAACACAGTGTCTTTTCCCAGGGACCAGAATGGTGCCACCTATACATTTTCTAAACATTAAATACAGAATTAGAAACTTTGGAACAATGTGGTCCTCCAGCACACATTGGTCCTTTAATACCTCAAGACCACTCTAAAAAATATCTCACTTCCTTTGCTGTCAGAGGTATTCAATGCCAGATAATAGGTAAATAGTATAATAAATTGTGCCACTATTTGCTATTAGCAGCAGTAAATTGTTTAACAACCTTTCTAATTTTGTTTTAAAACTCATATGGCTCAGAGTCCACTGAAGCCCCCTTTAAAAAGAAATCTAGCTTTCAGCCACTTAGTATTGCCTCTAAGTGCCCATAATGTACTCCTGGGACCCTTGTAAAGGCAAGAGCATTATTGCATTTATTAATTTCCCTCAGGGGAGAAACTTGATATGCAGTATACATATCTTCACTGGCAATCATATAGCTCAATTCTTTTATAATGGATGAAATAAAATTAACAGTGCCATCTTATGTATATCTCTTCACATTGTAGCTCTCCTCTTACTGCCAGATGTGTTTTAGGAAAGCTCCTGGTTGCAGCAGCTCATTGCTGCACCTGGGATTTGCTTTTTTATAGAAAAATGATTAATTGGATTAAATTCTCTATAAAAGGAAAAAGAGAACTGACGTCTTCTTTTCTAAATTTCGACATTCCAAATCTCTTTCAAGTACCTTTTGACATTAAAAAAATACTTCTTTTTCTATTTTGAAAGAACTTTAAGATTTTTGAAGTCTCACAGTTTAGTGGATATAAAACATCCTATGTATAGCCACTTAGACATGTGTAAATTACTAGGGACTAGCATAAAGAACTCTTCTTGTAAGTATGTTGAAAATCTAAGGATAATCATGCCTACAAGTTGAAGGTTGATTCTAGTATATATGAGGAGGTAAACATCCTTTTCAGTGCTTTACCTCTTCCTATCCTTCTTGTCCTATTCTTTCAGCATTCCCAGATGCTTTTTCACAGTAAATAAACTAAGTTTATGTTTATTAATGTGCAAAGTTTTTCTGATTTACTTCTAATACATTTCTATTGGTTTTCCCAGTAAATTTTACTGAGCTTAACATTTACAACTACTATATCCAAACATATTGCAGCCAGTCATATTTAAGACCATTTAATATTATATTTCTAGTACTCATACTCATTTATTATTCTCTCCCAAGGGAAAAATAAAAAAGGAGAGACTAACTATAGGTTTAGAACTACTAACATAGGATTATATAGTCAAAGCATTGCTGTTATTTTATCTAGACAGCAGAGAGCACTACAAAGCTAGCCCTGTTCAAATAAATTTTATCACCTTAGGGTGCATTAATGCAGCCAGGACACAAATCCAGAGAGTGACTAAGATCACATTTCTTTCCTGCTTAACAACTCCCCTTCCATTCTCTCCTTTCCCTTTAAAATATAGCGTCTCAGGGGCTTCCCTGGTGGCGCAGTGGTTGACAGTCCGCCTGCCGATGCAGGGGACAAGGGTTTGTGCCCCGGTCCGGGAAGATCCCACATGCCGCAGAGCTGCTGGGTCTGTGAGCCATGGCTGCTGAGCCTGCGCGTCCGGAGCCTGTGCTCCGCAACAGGAGAGGCCACAACAGTGAGAGGCCCGTGTACCACAAAAAAAAAAAAAAAAAAAAAAAAAAAAAAAAAAATAGCGTCTCAGGAGAGAATTAAAACAAAACTATAAGAATGGAACCCTCTTCTTTTCACTCAGAAAAATGCTACCAGCATGGAATAATATTTAATTAGGCAACTAATCAATAGAACGTTTTCATATTAACAAAATCTGAGTAGAGTTGATTTTTTTGTTTGTTTTAAAATCCTATTCATAGATAATAATTTCATTGCTCAGGTCAGTGGAATTTCTACCTAATCAGCTGGAATGTGGCCAAATGAAACTGATCAGAAGACCATATTTGAGACTAGTTCCATATTATCTGGGATTTCCTTGATAAAGCCTTTAAAACCATTTATATTCTAAGTTCTGGTGTTATTTCACTACTGGAACTTTTAGTTTGAAGATGTCTCTTCTATGAAGTATGGCCTCATCAAAGTAAAAAAACTAAATATCTTGAATAACTACTTTATCAAGAGTTTAATTTCTTCTTTGAAGTACTAAATGCTGCTTTTAAGGGTTAGGAGAGATGAGACACTTTGGAATTCATTTAAATTTCTTATTCTCAACCACGTAAAACACATAAGATGGGGAGATATTGTCATGTGACAGAAATGAAGTTAGTGTGTTTGATTTAAAGGTAATGTCTGTAACCCTGAAACCCCATAAGGGAGATAAGTTGGAATCTCTATGATATTACTCCTTTGAGTTATTCTTTTGCCCTTTCTTCATTTTATTTTATCTTACTTTTGGTCTTAGTCTGAATTTACTATAGCAAGTAGTTAAAAACTTTCATTAAGCAGTAAAATACTACATCTGGCAATACTGGACTGTAAATAAACATAACTAAGAATTAAGAAGGCATAGAGGAAAAAAGCATGTGCTTTAGCTGTCCTAACAAAAATGAGTTTGACTGTAAATTAGCTCATGTCTTTTTAGAACCTGTACTATTGTCACCTGAGATTATATAGGAAGTCAAAAAGTTGAGAGCAAACCTGAGTAAACATGCTTCCAGTAAAGGACAGTGGTGGGTTTGACAGATGCATGCAGGACTCCTCTTAGAATTTTACTACGTTTACTTGTATTTCAAATGCTCGTTCTTTTGAAGGCTCAACTACATGTATTTCTTCTTTCTGGCAATACGGTGTAGTAGCAAGAACATGGAGTTTGAATACTGACAAAATCCTGAGTCTATTATCTATTATCTACTATTCTTATGAAGTACAGGATGGTTACTCTTCTGAGTCTTAATTTTCTCTCGATAAAATTGGGAAATTAATACTTTCTTCTCAAAAAATGCTATGATAATTAAATAATATGACATTAGTGAGGTATATGGCGCACAGTAGATGCTCAAAAATGTTCATTCTATTTCCCTCATTTCTTAAATTTATACATTAATACTTAAAGCTTAAACATTATTTTCTTTTCTGAAAGAGTTTGGTCTAAGATACCTTGACTTCAAATGTTGGCATTTGAACAGTATTTCTCTTACAAATCATATAGTGAACAGAGGATTCATAACATATCTCTGAAGAAGATATTAAAGAATATCTTTATATCTTTAATATATAAAGATATTAAAGAAGAGATATTGTCTTTCTATACATGTTTTTTAAAATCATTTTTTTCTATTTATATGTTCTTTCTATTTATATGTTTTTTAAAATCATTTTTTTCTCAGCTGTCGATTTCAAACTATTAAAGAAACTATCAGTCTGTATTTGATAAAACTTTTATCTCCAAATCCCAGACTGTGATAGACTCTTATTTTGGGTTCCCCAATGAATCACCCTCCAGTATTCATACTTCCACATTGGTTGAGGATTTGGAATATGGTTAACTTTGGCCAATGAAACACTACCAAATATGATTCATGCAGATTTGATAAGCTCATGCACATTGGGGCTAGTTCTTCTGGAGCATACATTCTTGGAATCAATGCTAAAATAAAGCCAAAGCAGCTGTTTGGAGAGGCCCACATGGAAGATAACCAAGGTCTACAACCCCACCTGAACTTCTAGGTCATGTCTAGCACCATCATGGCAGCTAAGAGAAAGAGGATATTTTTGACTTTTCAGTCATCTCAGTAGCCAGCCAATGCCACATGAAGCAGAATAATCAATCAATCAACTTAGAATCATGAGAAATAATTTTTAAATGATCTTTTTTGTCCTATAATAATAGAATACCAAAAGGCACACAATGGGCCATGAAACATTGGCTGTATTTAAAGAGATTATCAAGTCTATGGTTTGGAAGAAATCAGAAGGAAACAAAAAGCTAAAGGATTAGTATTTGTGGTAAAAGAGAAAAAGAGCAAAGGATATAATTAATAATGAGAATTAATATGTAACAGAAAAGAAAAAGGTACATATCAAGGGAGGGAAACTTTTTTTTCCCTTAGTGATAGAGGAAATAAAAGATAATACTATAAGTATGGATATACATTTTAAAAGTACAGAGACCTATAGAATTGTTTTAACTTGAATAATCACTTACTTATTAGGTCTTAGGAAAATAAAAATGAATAAAATAAGGTCTCTGCCTTTCAGGCATTCAAAGACTAGAAACTGTCCAGGATTCTAGTGCCATATATCATCTACTCTGAATTAAAAAAAAAAAAAGTAAGCCCTTTTCTTTCAATCCCATCAACCAAATTAAAACCTCAAAAATAAGCAATCTTATTATAAGCCAAATGATATTGTTCATCTTAGAGTTGTTCATTTTCTCTCATCCAGGAAACAACAAAGTACGTATTCAAAATAACAAAATACAGTGTTTTCAGAATTGATTATGGAGGGTTAGCTGTGGTTTACTTCAAATCAATGACATTTCCTGCTTTATTCATGTGTGTAAAATTTATACTCATTTCCCTAGGGCCCATGAGCCAGAGCCACAAATTTCAGCTCATTAAAAAGAATCATTTGTAGCCTATAAGCTCCATCCACATTTAAGCACTGTGGCTTTACAACAGTCAATGTTCAACCTAAGATGAGATATGAGTGGAATTTCTTGTAGTTCTACAGCTTTTTTACATGTGTAAAAATCAATAAAGCTTTATTCAGCCACATAGGATAATCTCTCTTGTGCTTCCTATGCCAGTATGTAACCACAAATCACATAGTTTAAGAAAGTTTAGTCATCTTGAATACAAAAACAAACAAAAAAACTTTGAAAAATATCACTGAGTATTAAAATACAAATATTTTAATTTTAAATATCACTGAGTATTAATACATTTCAAAATTCATTTTGGGAAAGGTCTGAAGTATGATATATATCATATCTGAATTAAATGATATAAATTGACTTAATATGAAAGATTATTTTAATGAAGGAGAATTTGAGTCAAATGTAAAAGAAATAAATGTATATCCTTCATACAACAAAACATTAAATCTAAGCATAAAGCAAATAAAATTTCTTTAAAGAAGTAAAAATGCAAGATTACATCCAATTTCTAATGTATATATAATACACACATGTATACACACATACACATGCATGTTTTATTTCTTGATAGTTTTTACATGTACTCTGCTATGAAGATTTATTTCTGTGCATTTGGAATGGTACACTGTTTTATGAGGGCACCTCTCAAACAAGTGGCAATAAAACCTTTACAGCACCCCATATTGACGTATATTATTTACCTACCTTAGTTTCTTTCCATTTTCCTTCTTAAACCACATAAATCAACTTAGAAATAAAGAGGTCATTGACAAGAACGCAGAAAAACCATTTCAAGTCAAAGCATTTAACTTGAAAAACAGTCAAGGAAATTAGGATGAAGTAAAATGTAACATTATCCTCCAGTGGAGGGTAATCCTGTAACTCAATATCTATACAGGAAATTTTACTTATATTTAGGATTTTGAAAGCATATTTCAATACCTGTATATATTCCTCTTAATAGATTGACAAAAGTGGCTCTGATAGATAGTCTGACCATCCTGGAAGCAAATGCATTTTGGATTAAGACCACTAGTGAGCTTGGAGAAGTTAGGATCCACCTTCATCTCCTTTCTCTCTCTATATTTTATCAATTATATTATTGGCCTTCTAATGAACCCTCAGAAAGAAATAAATAATAGGTCAGATATCTTTTCGTGAGTCACTTAAACTCACAGTCTTGCTTTACAATCAACTTCTCTTCACCACTACCCACAACTATTCACTTCTCCAGGTTGGTTATTCTACTTTAATTCTTAGGAAGTTCTTTGTTCAAATCTCAATATCCCTCTATCTCCACTGCCGCCACTCTAGCTTAGGTTCAATCATTTTTTGTATTTTTTTTTTTTGCTGTATATCTAATATAACATCTGTATTTTATCCTAAAATATTTAAGCAGGAAAAATGTAACTTTTTGATTAAGGCTACCACTCAGGTGTTGGCAGTTCTCCTAATCAGGAATTAACTCTATAGTGGTGGCAAACTCGTGTGATCCCTGCAAAGTTTCACCCCAGATACAGTTACTAGGCCACTGCAAGTGCTGTTAAGCCGTATCTAGAAAATAAGAGGACACCTTATTAATTACTATGATAAATATACAAATGGGTTTGTTAATTATCACAATGGGTGCTAGAAATTAGAAGGTATATTAGAAGTGCTTATTATATATGGATTGTGAACATATTTTAGAAAAATGTTCCCTCCTTTTTATGAACAGGATATACGAGTTGAGTGAGGCCTAAATCCTGTGCCCTTGAAAATGCTGCCTGAGTCTTGAGCCCCACGTAGCAGATTTTTATCTATCTATCTATCTATTTATCTATCTGTCTATCATCTGTCTATCTGAGACAAACAGACAGGGACAGAAAGAGAGAGAGAATTTCTTACTATCTTTTGAAGACAATGAGGATAAAAGAGTCCTGTTTCTGGAATTTTGTCTCATTGGCCATATGAAACTTTCATATCAGTGATGATGGGAGAAACAAAAAGGCAAAGTGCTGGGACTCCACAGTTTTCAGAACAGGTTGTTTTGTTTATGGTTTGTTCAAGAAAAATTTGACAGAATTTCACTGTAACTTTCTAGCAAGTTTATGTGGAAGCCACAAATCTTACCCAACCATAAATTTTTTCTCATTATCAAAAACGACCTAAGTGCTTTGCATGACCAAATTGACAGGTGAATTATATTTTTTTTTTTCCTCTGACACGTGAATTCTTAACCACATTTCTAGTATCATGATTTTCTTTCATCAGCTATGTTTCCTTTCAACTACTCTCCACACAAGGTTTTGGAAAATTTCATATTATTCCCTTGCTTAAATTATTTCAAAGACTTCTGAATTCTCTTAGAACATGATCCAAAATCCTTCCCAGCGCAATCAGATTCTCACCATTTTGTCCCTCAGTCACTACATTTTGTTCATCCTTACCTTCCTCTTTAGGGTTCTTTCTACTCCAAGAACATTATTATCTTTCCTCACCCATTATTTTTCTTTTAATTAATATTTCATTGTAACCTCTCTTCAACCTACTTTCTATCTGGGTAACTCCTTCAGCCCTCAACACAAATGTCTTTTTAGGGTAAACTTAACTGAATCTTTAGATTAGTTTGGGTTCCTATGTTAATGTACACTGAATTTTTCATATAAGGGATCATGTTGACTAATTAATTGTTTTATTCTCATTGTCCAGTACTCCTTAGTAGACAGCACAAATAAAAATATACTGAAGAAAAAATACAAGAGAAGAAGAAAGGAAAAAAAGAAAATACCTAGAAACCATTTTCATATTTTATATGCTCAGGGGGATAGCTCAAGACCAGCTACTGACCTCAGTTTTTCCTTTAGCTTGTTTATGATAAGGACCAATAAGGAAACTTGTCTCACTTATTGGTAAACTTATCGTTGTCAATTTAAATTACTTCAGGGCCCAAGAATCCTCCTAGCCCCATGCTTACCTTATTTCCCACCCCTAAGGCTTTACACAACAGTTAAAAAAAAAAAGTTATAAAAATAATAGGGGCATTAAATGAGCATGACTATGTTCTCCTTGTTAAAGGCCAGCTGGAAAGAAGGGATGGCAGATAGTCACGATGAGAAAACACATCTACAGTAAGTGGTGGATATAAAGATATATAGAATATGTAGAATATGAGGTTATATACAACAGGGTACAGAGGCTGAGGTGACAGAAGGAACAAGGTCGGGTCCTTTCAATTCAGCTTAAGCATGGCCTTAGAATATAGTGCAATATTTTTCAGCATGGTTGTTGAGACCACAAACCTCAGCCCTCTTTCCATTCCTTACTATACACAGTTTAGATACTTTTACAATAGGAGCCATGTTTCCTGTAAGACAGGCAGATGTTAAGTTCTGTGTACATTCTATACAAAAGAACTGAATGAAGAATCAAAAATATAGTTACATGAACCAACATATTCAGAGTTGATTTGTTCAAGATGAATCCAGTCATGCTAAATTGAAACTGTTGGAATTAATTCAGTATTTTGAGATATATCATCAAAATATTTGATACATCTAAGGGTGAAATAAGTTACTTTAGCCACATTATCAATAGTTGCCCAGAATGGGGAAAATGTATTTAAAATAATCAGCAACAGTTTCTTTCTTCAATGATCAAAAATACAGTTTTGAAAGGTAGATTTTGATAGTGAAACTATTATTCTTTTTTGCTATTACAATAAAGTAAACCTCAAATATCAGGGCATGTAACAACTATGTGCATTTCTCACCTACATTACAACATTCCCTGTAAGCAACTGTGGATGACAGCTATGATTCTTCTCCATGTGTCTTATTCTGGGATCTAAGCTAAAGGAACTGGTGCCATCTTGGATATGCCATTCTCATGGCAGAGGGAAAGAGCAAGAGTGCTGGCAGAAATATGTAGTGATTCAAAACTTGAGCTCAAAACTACCAAATGTACTTCCTCTTACTGGACAAAGTAAGTAACAGGCCAAAACAATGATGTGAGAATAATAACCCGCACAGAGAAAGACATGTAAAGTCCATGGTAATGGGCTGGGATATATTAACCACTTACAGGAGTGGCATGTGATAAGTTTTGAACATAATAAAATCCACCACAGGAACATAACCACAAACAACATTTCTGACAAACCAGGCTTACGTTATTTGAGGGTTGTAAGTTGTAACACATAATAATGTGAGAACGAGATACCAGAAGTCTAAAGTTAGGCATAAATTTAGTCTTTTTATATAAAAAAAACAAAGTTGACTTCTTAAACTTCTAAGAATTCGGAGATGAGTATCAGTGAAATTCTAGAGCATAATTTTCAAAGCATATTTAAAGAACATTTAAAAAGGAAAAGGCTCATCATCTGGATACAGCATGGCTCATGAAGAACAGTCATGCCAAACTGCTGATAAAATACTGTGTATATCAGAATGTAAAAAGTCATTTGGCATATTTTTCTCAGTAAATGGACATTCTTTTCTCTCTCCCCATGTTTCCATATTGTTCACAAAAATTTTATGAGAAAATCTGGCAGATTCCTTTTGAAATTCAGATACACCATGTTAACAAAACTTGTCATAGGGAAATAAGGCAGAAGCAAAGTCAGATTTAAAAGAGAGGTACAAGGTTTCCTTTTTCTCCACACCCTCTCCAGCATTTATTATATGTAGGCTTTTTGATGATGGCCATTCTGACCAGTGTGAGGTGATACCTCGTTGTAATTTTGATGTGCATTTCTCTAATAATTAGTAATGCTGAGCATCTTTTCATGTGCTTATTGCCCATCTGTATGTCTTCCTTGGAGAAATAGCTATTTAGATCTTCCACCCATTTTTTGATTGGGTTGTTTGTTTTTTTTGATATTGAGCTCCATGAGCTGTTTGTATATTTTGGAGATTAATCCCTTGTCAGTTGCTTCATTTGCAAATATTTTCTCCCATTCTGTGGGTTGTCTTTTCATCTTGTTTATGGTTTCCTTTGCTGTGCAAAAGCTTTTAAGTTTAATTAGGTCCCATTTGTTTGTCTTTTTTTAATTTTAATTATTCTAGAAGGTGGATTGAAAAAGATCTTGCTGCGACTTATGTCAAAAAGAGTTCTGCCTATGCTTTCCTCTAAGAGTTTTATAGTATCTGGCCTTACATTTAGGTCTTTGATCCATTTTGAGTTTATTTTTGTGCATGGCGTTAGGGAGTGTTCTAATTTCATTCTTTTACATGTAGTTGTCCAGTTTTCCCAGTACCACTTATTGAAGAGACTATTTTTTCTCCATTGTATATTCTTACCTACTTTGTCATAGATTAGTTGACCATAGGTGCATGTGTTTATGTCTGGACTTTCTATACTGTTCCATTGATATATATGTCTGTTTCTGTGCCAGTACCACAATGTTTTGATGACTGTAGCTTTGTAATATAGTCTGAAGTCAGGGAGCCTGATTCCTCCAGTTCCGTTTTTCTTCCTCAAGATTGCTTTGGCCATTCAGGGTCTTTTGTATTTCCATACCAATCACAGATCAACAAATGTTTATTGACCATTTCTTAAATCCCAGACCCATGGATTTAGGGATATAGAATGTTTACCAACCTAGCCTTCTGGCATTAACCACACTTGGTCACCACATATAATTTTTCTATTTTGTATATTTTGTGCATTGTGGGTTTCAATTCCTTAAAAGTTTGTTTAGAATTTTTGCATCTGTATTCATTAAGATATTGGTATACAGGTTTTTGTTTTGCTTCTTCTTATTCTCCCCCCCTTTTTTTTTTTGTAATTTCTTTGTAATTTCTGAAATCAGCATAGTGCTTAACTCAGAATGACTGAGGAAGTATCCCTCCTCTTCAACTTTCTGAAAGAGTTGGTATTATTTTTTTTCCTTTAGTATTTCATAGAAATCATAGTTGGAACCATCTAGTCTTAGAGTTTTTCTCATGAGAAAGTTTTTACTTATAATTTCAATTTCTTTAATAAATACAGTGTTTTTCCATTATTTATTTCTTCCTCAGTGAGCTTTTAAAATTTCTGACTTTCAAGGAATTGCCCATTTCATCCAAGTTGTGAATTTGTTATCATAAAATTGGCCATATTATCCCATGTTATCCTTTCAATATCTGTAAAATCTGTACCAAAATCATCTTTCTAATTTCTGATATTGAACACTTGAGTCTTTTCTATTATTTTCATGCTTAACCTGACCAGAAGTTCTCAAAGGTTTTATTCATTCAAATAACCAGCATTTAGATACACTGATTCTTTTCTATTTTTCATTGACTTCCAATCTAATTTTTTATCATTTCCCTGTCCTGCTTACTCTGGATTTCATTCGCTCTTCTTTTTGTAGTTACTTAAGGTTAAAGCTGAGGTTCTTTACTTAGACCCTTCTTTCTAATTGGGATACATTGCTACAAAATTCCTTCAACTACTGCTAAATTTAGGGGCATCCTGCAAATTTATATTAAAATTTGGGTTTTCACTAACATTCAGTTCAAAATAAAATCTAAAGTTGTTTTATATTTCTTCTTTAACTTGTGGGTTACTTAGAAATTTTTTGTCAGCTTCCAAATGTTTTGGAATTTTACAGATATGTTTTTGTAACAATATAAAGTTGGTTGAGGTCAGAGAATATACTTAGTATCATGTAAATTTTGAAAATTTATGGCCCAGAATATTGTCTATCTTGTTAAATGTTATCAGTGCACCTAAAAAGAATAAGCATTTTGCTGTTGTCAGGTGGACTGTTCTTTAAATACCAATCAGGTCCAGTTGATTGACAGCAATGTTCATATCTTCTACAGCCTTACTGATTTTCTTTTCATTTATTCTACTTAATCTGTTATTTGTTGAGAGAGGGATATTGAAAACTGACTATAATTGCTGACTTGTCAACTTCTCTTTGAGTACGTATGTATGTATGTAATTATCCACCTATCTATCTTTGCTTCATAAAGGTATGAACGTTTAGTATCTTTATGTACTTTCAAGTAATTGATCTCTTTACCATTATGAAATACACTTACACTGGTAATATTTGTTTTAAAATCTACTTTGTCTGATATTAATGTAGTCACCATTGTACTAGTGCCACCTATCTACTATGTACTACATACTGCTTATTATATATAGCCAGCAAAGAGCTGGTACTTGCTTTTTATCCAATCCGAAAATCTTTGCCTTTAAATTTAGGTGTGCAGATCATTTATATTTTAGTGACTATTAATATGGTTAGGTTTATTTATTTATTTTTGCCTTATTTTTTCCAGCTTTACTAAGATATAGTTCATACATAACATTGTATAAGTTTAAGGTATATAACGTATTTTTTTGATATGCTTAAAGATTGCAAAATATTACCATCATAGCTTAGCTAACACCTCCATAATTACCAATTCTTTTTTGTGGTGAGAACATTTAAGCTCTACTCTCTTAACAACTTTCAAGTATATAACACAGTATTAACTACAATCACTATGGTCTACATTAGATTCCCCGGACTTATTCATCTTAAAACTGGAAGTTTGTGCCCTTTGACCAACATCTCCTTTTTTCCCCTACCCTTGGCCCCTGGCAACCACTATTCTAGTCTGTTTCTATGAGTTAAGCTTTTTTAGATACTACATATAAGTGATATCATACAGTATTTGTCTTTCTCTGTCTGATTTATTTCACTTAGCATACTCTCTTAAGGTCTATCCATGTTGTCACAAATGGCAGGATGTCCTTCTAATGGCTAAATAATATTCCACTGTATATATGTGACACATCTTCTCTATCCATTCATCCACTTTTGATAAACACAAAAGCTGCAAGCTCTTGGAGAAGTAAGGACCCACTGCTTCTGGGTATGGGGAATAAAAGCAAAAGGCATACACTATTGTGGGTGGGTCAGAAACCCCCAAGTGTTCCTGCCTAAGATTTCTAAATTACACAAAGCTGATTTTCACTACTTTGGGCTAGGAGGTGGCGTGGGGGTGTTGGTGGGGAGGGTAGGTGGAAAGGCTGATGAAACCATGCTCTGGAATCTAAAGTGCATAAGGCCTGCCTCAGAACTGGAGCTGAAGGAGAACAGAGAAAGCTCCTTCCATCTTGAAGTTTATCTCACACCTTAAATAAAGACTAAAACTATAGAATTTCTAGAAAAACTATATTAGAAAACCTTGGAGATATTGAGTTGGGCAACAAACAGATTATCAGAAGATGCAGGAACCACAAAAGAAGAAATTGAAGATATAGCTCCTTAAAAATAAAAAAGTTTCTGTTCTTCAAAAACACTCAAGAAAATGAAAAGACACCCCACAGACTGGAAGGAAATATTTAAAAAATACAACAAAGACTTGACATCAGAATATATAAAGAATTCTTGACAATAATAATAAAAATAACCAAATATAAACAACTCAATAGAAAAGGTACAAAGGCTTTGAATGTATAGGCCTCAAAGAAGGTGCATGAATGACAGATAAGCACATGAACAAATAATTAACACCTTTCTTGTTAAGACAATGCGAATTAAATCAGCAGAATATTGCTACATGCTTACTAGAACGGCTAAAATAAAAAGATTGACAATACAAATACTGAGGAGTAGGTAAGCAAGTGGAACTTTTGGACACTGCTGGCATGAATGCAAAGTGGTACAAATGCTTTGGAAAACTGTTTAGCAGTTTCTTAAAAAATTAAACACATATCACCCATACAACCCAGTTATTCTTAATTCGTAAGTATTCACCCATGAGAAATGAAAACATATCTTTATACAAAGACTTGTATTTATATCAACTTTATTATACTCTATTATAAATTTCCAAATTGGAAATGATCCAATGCCCATTATCTGGTAAACGTATAAGCAAATTGCAGTACATCTATTTAATGGAACACTGCATATAAATAAAATGAACATGCAAACTTATGGACAAATATCATAAATAGAAAAAAGACCAAGAAAAAGGGCTACATACTATACACTTCTATTTATACAACATTCTGGAAAAGGCAAAAATCATGGGAAATAGACCAATGGTTGACAATGTGGGGTATGGTATGGATGGCAAAGGGGCACCAGGAACGACTTTGGAATGATGGAAATGTTCATCTTGATCTGTGGTAGTTACATAACTATACACTTAAAAAATTCATTGAATTGTGTACTTAAAAATAGTGTATGTTATTGTACTTTAATTGCACCTCAATAAACCTGACTTCTAAAAAACTGTGTTGAGAAGGAGTTCGATATAAGCTTGTTTGATGTGATGATATAGGTGGGAAAACACCAGCATATTCTCTTATTGCCCTATTTCAATATTCTATTAAAAATTCCAACCATGACACATCAAAATATATTGAATTAAAGGTTAATAAAAATACTACATATAAAAGTTATGAGATGTGGATATAGCAGTGTCTAGAAGAAAAGGCATAGCTTTAAAATACATATACTGGAGAAGAAATATGGAGCTAATCATCTATCACAATACATTAGGAAAAAATAATATCAAAATAACCCAAAAGCTCTAGAAGCAAGGAAATAATAACCATAGGAGCAATGATCCAGAAAGCACACATAATAGAGAAGATCAAAAATTGAAAAATTTGGCTCTTGGAACAGACCATCAAACAGAAAACTTTTGATGAGATTAATTAGAAAAGAAAAAGGTGGAAAGTGAGAGAGACGGAGAGAGAGGGAAGAACCATAATCAACAACAAATTAAATCTGGAAACACTGTGGATACTACATACCTTGAAAACATAATAAATAGATATTATGAACAACTTTATGCAAATACAAGTTTATAAATTTTTATTAAGCTATTACCTACAATAAAATTAATTATAAAATTTTTCATAATTTTATACATGTTGGCACCATGACTCTCAATAAATAGAACAGCTCTATCAGTCTAAAAGATTTCCTCACACCCTTTACATCAATCCCCTTCCCCCCACATCTTGCCCTGAGTAACCCCCAATCTGCTTTCTGTCACAGTTCTGCACCTCCAGAATTTCTTACAAATGGAATCATGCAGAGTATTCATTTGTATTTAATTTATTTCCGTTAATATAATGTTTCTGAAATCAATCCATGATTGTGCACATTAATATTTAACTTCTATTTATTGCTGAATAATATTCCATGGTATGAATATACTGAAATTTTTCTATTCACAAATTGGTTGGGTTCCAGTTTAGATCTGTTACAAAAAAATGGTTCTGTCAACCTTTGTGTACTTGTATCTTTGCTGTATTGTTTTCTGCTGTATCTGTCCTCATTACTAGAATTTTGCTAGAACATAGTGGGTCTCATGAACTGATTATGTTGTTCAAGTGGCATAGCCCACAGAAAAAGAGAGAACGTTGCTCTAAAAGGCTAACAGAGCTGGCTGACTCCACCAAGGACACTTTGCATTCCCTTAGGTGTGTCACTTAAAACTTCAATTCAACCTCCACTTGTCAAATGAGAAAAAGAGTGAGTCCTTGCCTTTGGAGGAATGATGTGAGGATTTATAACATAATACTGCATGTAAAAATTGCTCTGTACTTTTAGGTAAAGGAGTGTAATTTAAATACAACAAATTATTTTCATATTTTGTATCAGCTTGCATCTGTTTCTGTTGTGGTCTGATTAAATCAGTTTTAACAAAAGTTAAAAAAAAACACACTAGTGTTGTTCTAATGCCACAGGATAATTCTAATGATTCTGAAAAAAGTACATTCTGAAGCTGTCAATAATTACACAGTAATATTATGTTTTACAATTGAAATACCACTACAAATTTTTGAAGAATATTTTAACAAGTCATAAAGCTGCTTATTGTGACCTGGAGATCTTGCGGCATATAGAACCAAATGACTCCTGCAGGCCACACTGCTTATACATTAATGTGTGCACAAAATAATTCCTGAGAAGTACATTAGTTAGATATTTGACATAACTACATTTAATTGAATTCACGTGCTTCTCTGCAATAAAGTGGAAATGTCAAAAAACAAATTACATACCAATTTACTTCTCGTTTAGCTACAATGATAAATTGGAATTTCATTTTAGCACCAAATAATCCTCCTCTTGCAGCCTAAAAGATGGCGAGTTGGAAGGGAAATGGAAAGAGAAAGATACAGAAGTTAAAAGTGATTTGGATCACAGCAAGTAGTACAGTTGAAGAACATTAGAGTTTGAGCCTCTTAAAATTGCAATGGCTGAAATTTAACAGAATGTAGACACAACTTTGCATAAGTGAGAGTGGAGATAGATATAGCAAAACAGTAGTGTTAAAAAAGAGTTGATTCACAAAAATACCGAGGTCATGGGAATTTCAACAGATTGCTTAAGTACAAAGCAAAATGAACACAGCAACTGTGTTCATTAAAGTGCAATTAACCAAATAATTGCTTAAACTTAAATTAAATCAGTACATCTTCATTCATACTAGAAGAATTCAGCACATAAATTTCCTACATGAGTAATTCTCAAATCTGGCTGCACGTGAGAATCACCTGGAAAGTATTAAAAAAATACCAATGTCCAGATACCATCTGGGATATTACACTAATTTGGTTCAGAGTAAGGTGGACGTCAGTATTTCTGAACAACTCCCCGACCCCAGGTGATTCTAAAATATAGCCAGAAGCAAGAACCACTGTCTCAGAGAGAATGAGTTATCTGCTTCAGTTCTAAAATTATTCTCTGTCTGGATATTAGATGGGTATGGTAGCTGTGTTTACTTTGCCAAATTCCTAAACGGCTAAAATTGTAACATTTCTCCATTTTGACTGACATGCCCTGTATTACAGTTGTCCACTTGTCTATCTCACTGTTTCTTGTGAAGATAGCTGGAAAATAAGCATATATAACTCTTACGCCACATACAAAAATCACAATGATCAGTGACGGGGAGGGATTTGCTAGACTAGTATTGCTGCATGCAATCCAGACCCGTGCAGTGGCTGGGCCTAATGTCCCTTCCAAAGGTGGAAAATTTGGGGTATAAAAAGAGGTAAGGAAAAATAGTAGCTCTAGGTAAAGGAATAAATAGTTGGGTTATGTAATGAGGGAACTTCCATATTACATTAATATCTCAAAAGAGACTCAAAGCAAGGGATGATACTGTCTCTTGGCTGGATAATACCAGATGCCTGAAAAAATGAAGGCATATATTACTGACACCATTGCTGCTTTTGAAACTTGACAGGATCAAATGGGAGCCTGTAAACAACTGTGGCCTTGCTGTGGGAGACACTTTCTTATGATATGATGATGGACTAGATAGTACATTAACACCTGAATGGTATTCTAGTAATGTGTCAGTATCTTTTGACTTTTAAGATTG
The DNA here is from genome assembly GCF_949987515.2 of Delphinus delphis. NCBI lineage: Eukaryota > Metazoa > Chordata > Mammalia > Artiodactyla > Delphinidae > Delphinus > Delphinus delphis. The sequence goes on from NC_082686.1 coordinate 51,039,648, forward strand.
TTTTACTATAAGAAATCCATGTTGTAAGATAAGGGAATGACTGTGATATTGTGATTTATAATAAGAAATATATATGTAGTCTTTGTCCTTATTCCAGGCATAGAGTTCTTAAAATCCTTGTAAATTCCTAAGGGATAATAGCCCTAGGAACATCTTTTGTTCTAAAGAGGTGACTCTGGGTGGACTCTTGGATGGCTCCTGGATGGGGCTGGTCACCAGAAAGGCCAAGTCATGATTAGAAGCTTGAAATTTTCAGCTGCACCCCCAATTCTCCTGAGAGGGGAAAGAGGTTGAAAATGGTGTTAATAATTGATTATGTCTACGTGACAAAGTCTCCATAAAATCCAATAGTATGGGATTATGAGAGCTTCTAGGTTAGTGAAAACATCAATGTACTGGGCAGCGTGACAAACCTCCAACTCCAGAAGGACAGAATCTCCTGTGCTCAGGACCCTCCCAGACCTTGCCCTATGTATCTCTTCATCTGGCTGTTCATCTGTATACTTTATCTGTATCATTTATCATGTCCTTTAATAAACTGCTAAATGTAAGTGTTTTTCTCAGTTCTGTGAGCATCTCTAGGAAATTAATCAAACCCTAGGAAGGGACATTGAAACCTCAGATTTATAAGTGACAACCTGGACTTGCACTAGCATCTGAAGTGGAACGGGAGCAGCCTTGTGGGGCTGAGTCCTTAACCTGTGGGATCTGATGCTATCTTCAGTTAGATACTGCCAGAATTGAATGAAATTGTACTATAGCCAGCTGATGCCACAGAGAATTGCTTGGATCAGGGAAAACACCTACACCTCTGGTGTCAAAGTGTTGTGAGTGTGGTAGTGGTCAGAGAACAATGGAGAAACATGGAAGGAAAGACGATGTTTTTTCCTTTCCAATCAGCAATAGAACAAGAAAAAACAGAACAATAATAACACAATTCTCATTTATTATAAATAATGTTCTGATTTTTCCCTGCACAGATTTTCCATACTCATGATCCAAAGTACCTTTAGAGCTTAAGTTTGTTTAGGCTATTATTGATACTTTTATCTGCAGTAGGCCCACCTCTGTACTATATCATAGAAAGCAAGTGAAAGCTATGGGAAGATAAACTCTAAGTCAGGCACTGCCTCTGTGTAGGCTCTTGGTTCTCATTTATTCAAACTCTGGTTTCAAATTGCTACTTTTCCTCTACCTACTTGATGATTCAGTCACATATGTTTTCTAGTTTGTTAGATTTGACCAACTATTCATATATTTATTTCTCACGCTGAACTACTGTCCATGACCCTAAGAATTTTAGGTTAAAAAAGGAAAAAAATTAAACTGTTTTGAAGATATCTAGCAGGAAAAATCATAGGAGAGGGCTTCCCTGGTTGAGAGTCCGCCTGCCGATGCAGGGGACACGGGTTCGTGCCCCAGTCTGGGAAGATTCCACGTGCCGCGGAGCGGCTGGGCCCATGAGATGTGGCCGCTGAGCCTGCGTGTCCGGAGCCTGTGCTCCACAACGGGAGAGGCCACAACAGTGAGAGGCCCACATACTGCAAAAACAAAAAAACAAACAAAAAAAAACCATAGGAGATTTGTTTTCAAAATTCACCAGAGATGATTTTTCTTCTTTTTTTTTTTTTTGGCAAACAAGTGTTTTACAGAACACTCACATACACAGAGTGCCTACATACGTTCTTAACAGTTAAAACTGAGTTATTCTCCTAAGACATAGGAGTTGAGCAACAAGAAGAAATGATTATCATTCAACAGTTCTTACTGTTGAAAGATGGAAAAACTGAAATACATAGAAGTGAGGAATCAGAGAATATTAGATAGAGACTGATTGGACTTTAGGAAAAACAAGGCTTGACATTCTCATGTGATTTATATTTCATGATTAAGTCTCATGAAACTTAAAGTGGTGTTTAAAGTTATGTAGTGCAATGGTGACTCAGCCTTTAAAAAAATGGAGCTCCAAGACAACAGTTAACTTGCCTGAAATCAAACAAATATGAAGTGGTAAAACTGGACTAGCATTCCCGTTTTTGACTCCAAAATCTGTACACTTAACCTTTGGTGCTGCCTAGTCTCTTCAGTATAACTTTTGATTTGTACTTGTAATTGACTAACTTAAAAACAGAGATATACTAAGAATTCCTTCTATCTATGAAATGAATTACGAATGAAATGAAATGAAATTAAATGTAACTCTATCAAAACCAAAGAGTAAATGGCAAGAAATAAGTAAGAAGGATCTTAGATTGTTACATTTGCAGTTAGGGTATGTCACAATGAAGAGGCAAATAATAACGATCAAATGGAAAAAGATCTATTCTGACAAATGTATGGGCTCAAAGTTTTTACCATGTTATCATAAATTGCTACCTGCTTTCTATGCTTAGACAGTATCACCTTGCAGAACAAAAGGCTGAAAGTTGGGTAAAAAGGAAAAAAAAAAGAAAGAAATTGGTTTTCATCCTACTGGTCACCTAAAAAATATGGAAATTTCCATTTTTATACTATCTGGATATAGATGGTAGCATGTAGTAGTTAGATCTAGATCCCAGTTAATAACCCTGGTGACAGAGCCTTCCCTAAGGGAGTGAGGTTTAAATAAGGAAATGTCAATGCCTCATTTGTACAGCACTGATTTGCTGGGAGATCTGATAGCATTTTAAGTGCTCAGCATTGGTAGGACCTGCTGTGCATGCTGTTCCCCCACCCCAAGGGCCAAATCAATTTTACAGCAAAATGGGACGAAGACTATAAAAGCAAAGAAAACCAGTAACTGTTCAAACTAGTGAAATGAATACTTGAACAATATATTTTGAGTTTATTTTTTAAAGAATACAAACGCAAGCTATTAAAGGTGTTAAGAAACCTGAATGATATCTCCATATAACCTGTGTTTGTTGGCTACTCAGGCTGCATTCTTATATCTGCAGGTCTCTGTTGCTGCAGCTATTGCCTCTGGATCAAATGAAAATATCCTGGGAGGCAGTGGTGGTTCACTGTTTCCTTTATTCTCTGGCTACACATCTACCTGCTGAGATCACCCCTGGTAGTAGAAGACTGTCTAAAAAGAAGGTAGAAACTCATGTCAAGTTTTTTGCTGCATTACTTTAATGCATAATATCCCAAATAACAGAATTAACAGTTGCTGATGCTTGAGAGAAAGGAACTCACAGATGGAGTTGCTTCACTAATTCCTGATATCGTGATGTTGAAAGACAAGAGCTCGCAATGTAGCTCAACCATTCCTTCTTATCCTGGAATGAAGCGTGATATCTAAATAGACCTAGTTGTGGCATCAAAGTCTGAGTATGTAGTTAATAATGCATTATATGAAGGTATTGTATCCTTGCTACATGTGCCAGATTGGATAAGAGAAATGTGTTGGAACCAAAGCAGGTGAGGGATAAGGCTCTTACAGTAATACAGAAAAGGAATGATAAAAAGGCAGGGAATGTAGTCTTCTTCCCTGAAAGCATGCTCTCTTTAAGGAATCCTTTGGAATGACTAAAAATTCTAAGGGCAATGAGTCAACATAAATCAGTGGTTCTCAACAGGAGGAAATCTCCCCTTACCTCCCTAGGACACTTGGCAATGTTTGGAGACATTTTGGTTTAGACAGCTTAAAGGGTGCTAATGGCAGCTAGTGACTATGCTGGGGAATCAATGACGGAAACTGCCTGCCTTGGCCAGGCATGATAATAACCGCTTGCATAAGTTGTGTCACAACAGGAACTTCCAAATAAGGAACATGGTGCTGCTACCAAAAACTAACCAGGAGAATTCAGGAGGGGCCAAAAGGAGGAAGGAGACACCAGCCCATAATATGTCTTGCCAACCTCAAAGAAATCCTCACACTAGAATTAATCTTAGCTGCAAGATGCATGCACCACCAGGAAGGACCCTGAGTCAGACCAAATATGGGCACAAGACAACCAGGAAAGCTAATCCATTACCATAAAACCTGAGGCTGCAAACCACATGGCAGAGCAGTTCTCCTGGGTTCCCTTACCCTGCTACTCTCTGCCTGGCCTCCCCTTCCCAATAAAGTGTTTTGTTTTGATGGTACATGTATTTCCTCGGACAATTCATTTCCAAGCGTTAGACAAGAGCCCACTCTTGGGCCCTGGAAGGGGTCCCTTTTCCAGTAACAAATTAGAGATCAGGGATTCTGCCAAGCGTCATACAGTTCACAGGACAGCCCCATATAACAGAGTTATCCCATCCATAATACCAGTAGTGCTGAGGTTGAGGAACTTTAGTATAACGTCAGTATATAAGCCTGGTATAAGGTAAGAAATTTAGGCCAGGATAAAATTCTTGTAAAGAATAATCACATTCAGGGCTTCCCTGGCGGCACAGTGGTTGAGAATCTGCCTGCTAATGCAGGGGACACGGGTTCGAGCTCTGGTCTGGGAGGATCCCACATGCCGCGGAGCAACTAGGCCCGTGAGCCACAACTACTGAGTCTGCACGTCTGGAGCCTGTGCTCCACAACAAGAAAGGCCGCGATAGTGAGAGGCCCACGCAAGGCGATGAAGAGTGGCCCCTGCTTGCCACAACTAGAGAAAGCCCTCGCACAGAAACGAAGACCCAACACAGCAAAAATTAATTAATTAATTAATAAACTCCTACCCCCAACATCTAAAAAAAAAAAAGAAAAAGAATAATCACATTCAAAGGAGTTATTTCAGAAAGGTTAACACAGAAAAGTACCAAGCAAAAATGCATTTTTTTCTACCAAATGAATCTCTACCGTATTGTAAAAACTACCTGGATATTTAAGTTTCACACATTTTTAATTCTGAAATTTAATCTTACAAGTGTTAGGGAAAGGTAAAGAGATTCCATTGACCTTAATTTTAATTTTCCATTTCCATTTCCGCAGGGTAAATTTAGTCCATATTTGAAACTTACATCTGGCCTCAATTGACATGAATGCTATGAAGGCTGTGAACAGTTCCTTTTAATATTAAGTATAGTTTGTGATTAAAATACAAATAATTATTAATTTAATAGAGAATTTAGCTTTATCAAATAAAGACTACGACATGGAAAAATAACATCTCCCAATTTCTTCTAATCACACTAACAGAAAATGAAATCTGCATGTATTCTACATTTTTAACGTCAGTTTTCTTAATTATGGCTTTTTATGTTTACTTTCTAAGTTTCCCTTAAAGGAAAGCAGATTTGATTTCATGTCACTTTACTAACTGTAGCCACTTCTAGGTAATTGCTACCATTTGGGGTCATCACATACTGCTCTCTAAACTGCTATGTTGTGGTGTCCTTGGATTTCTGAGATTAGCATCTGCTGTGGCTGTAAATGTCAAAACAGAAATATTTAAGAAAAAAGGAAGAAGCCACTCTCAAGAAACACGGGTCAAGACAACACTGACATTCTCAAGTGGATAATTAAGTTAATTTTCTGGATCTTTCAAGCCCAAATTATAATCTGAATAAAACATTCAATAGAAACAACATTTATTTAGCACCTGCACTGTACAAATAATGTATAACATGCTGTGGAGGATAAAAAGATAATCAAGACACAGTCTTTCAAGTTCCAACTCTAGAGAAAGAATGCCAGGTTTGAAATTCAGCTTTATGTTTAAGTCCATACTACTTAACCTCTCCATACTTCAGTTTCCCCATTTGTAAAGTGTGAAGAGTTATAGTACCTATGTTTTTCAGTGGTGACATGAGTGTGAAATGCTTAAAGTGGTTCCTGGGACAGTAAGTCATCAAAAAAATTTAGCTATTTTTAAGTACACCTGTACTGAGTGGGAAGGGACTTCCAGATTGACAGATCAGAATGAGCAAAAGTCCAGAAATAGGAAAATACAAGATATGTTGAGAAATGATAAACGGTTTAGTAAACCTGTACTAATGGGAGTGACTGGAAGATACTGTCAATTTTAATGAGAAAATCCAGGTATGGCCAAAATACTGAGGGGTTTGAATGTCATGCTAATAAGTTCAGATTTGTGAGGGGTGGAGGAGGATAATCAAAGACTTGAATAGGACCTTCATTTATCTGAGTTTTGAAAAGCAACTCTAATGGAAATGTGAAGTCTGAATTGGAGAGTAAAAAATTAAATGATGGAGAAGATGTGGTATATATATATACAGTGGTATATAATACAGTGGAATATTAGTCATAAAAAATAATAAAAGAATGCTGTTTGCAGCAACATGGATGGACCTAGAAATTATCACACAACTAAAGTCACACAAAGATAAACATCATATGATATCACTTATATGTGGAATCTAACATATGACACAAATGAACTTATTTACAAACAGAAATAGACCCACAGACATAGAAAATGAATTTATAGTTACCAAAGGGAAAGGGGGGAAGGATAAATTAGGAGGTCGGGATTAACAGATACACACTGCTATTTATAAAATAGATAAACAACAAGGACCTACTGTATAGCACAGGGAAGTATATTCAATATCTTGTAATAACCTATAATGGAAAAGAATCTGAAAAAGAATATATATGTACAACTGAATCACTTTTCTATATATCTTCAACATTGTAAATCAACTATACTTCAATTTTAAAAGATCTTAAAAAAAAAAAGAAATTTTTGCCACAAACCAGAGAAGAGATACTAACGTGTGATCTCAAATAATGGAATTAAGAATAGAAAGAGTAGATAATGGAGATATTACAGCAGAAAAAATGAAGAAAAGGTTTTGTTTGTGAAAGTAGGATGGGAGGGAGAATAAGCCATCTGTATTGTTAGCTTATTTTCACTTGTATTGATGCCAACCAATTTGCAGTTCTACTTTATCCAGAAATAGTTGATGGTAACTCTCTCAAGTTATATAAATTTATTCTCACTGTCAAAAAGTTTATGTAAACTCTGTCCTGATTGTTTGGAGAGATACAGTTTTTCCTTCCATTTTTCACCACTAGGAAAATATTTTTGAAAAATTGCAATTGGTCTGTCTCTTCTATCTTATGACACTAGTGAGCCTTGCCCTGTTTGCTCCTGGCTTGTTAAGGGCTAAAAGGAAACATAAACAATGCTTCACTAAGTAATAGATGTAGTGATTTTGAAATGGAACATTAAAGAGGATACCCAGAAACTTATGAAATATAACTGATAATACAGAATCCTATATAAGCTCCAATATTTTATGCATAAAATTTACTTTATGACAGCTGCCTTCCTAACTAACTGGAGATTTGGGACTCTCAACCCAATATTTTACGTGAGAAACAAGTTTGCTCAGGCATACTAATTTTACTGCATACCATTATTAATTTCTATTATCCTAAATAAGAAGAAATATGATCAAAACAATTTTATGATCAATGAAGCCTAAAACAAGCAGGCAAGAATATTCCACTGTTCACTTGACAATAATCAAGCCCACTAGGAAGTTTAATGTTACTAAGAATCAGCCATGACTCATGAATATTATTGGGTTTTTCTATGGCTACTATACTTACTGATAAATCTTTGAAAAAATTACAAGGTAAAATCTGCAGCACTAAAGTGGAATGCTGTGGTCTCAAATGAATGGTGGTCTAAAAGTTCTCATACATCAATAAGGAAAAGACCAATACCACAACATGAAAAAGAAAAAAGGTCATAACATGAAAAACATTCAGCTACACTTATAAAAAAACATGAAAATTCTAACCACAAAAAGCAACAGGTTTCTCTCCTATCAGATTGGCAAAGAACGAAAAAAATGTAATATAATATTTTGTTGGGGCACAGATTCTCTCTTGCACTACTTATGGAATGGAAGTTGACAGCACATTTTGTAGGGCAATTTGGTAATATCTATCAAATTTAAAATGTACACAACTCTCTAGGGTATTTGTCCTAGAAGTACACTCCAAATAGGGTATCAGGATGTTTAGTGCATAATTATAACACCAAGTGCTTGGAAACAATTTATATGCCCATCAACTGAGGGACTGTTAATTTTATCATGGTACCTCATTCAATAGCATAATAAACTGGCATTAAAAAGGATGAGGTGACTCTGTATACACTGATATGAAATAACTTTTAAAATACATTGTTTAGTGAGAAAAAACAAGGTGCGAATTTCTATGTATAGAAGGCAAATATTGGTGTGAAAAATGAAAGGATAGTTTCATATATGTTTGTATTTAAATAAAATATTTCTCAATGGATTCACCAAAAAATCAGTAACAGAGAGTGTATTTCAGATGGAGAGTTGGGTGCTAGCTGACAGAGCAGAGACCTTGATATTCATGGTATAAGCTTACGTCCATTTGAATTCTATATCATGTGCCTGACTTATTCAAAACACATGTTAAAACACAATCTTCATGAAAGCATAAAGGAATAATAAATGCTGCCTTTCTGGCTTCCTTGTAAATGTAGATTACTACAAACAACAAAGGTTTTTAATTGTCCTCAGATTCTCAAGGGAGGGTCCATCTCTCTCTTTCAAAAGTGTAAAAACCACTGCTTTCTGTTTTCTTCTCACATTGTGAATATATGCCTAAAATATATGCCTAAAACTCTTTTCATATCTTCACATTCTGTTAAGCTTTTTTTAAAAAAAATCTCAACTCTAGCACAGTGCCTGTAAGAAGATCCTCAGTAAATGTTTTAGAATGCTGAATAATATACACAGACATCCATCTTAGTATGCAAAGGAAAAGATACCTGATTATTACTGAGCTCACTTCATGGTGGAAAGGAAAACGCTGAGACTTAAATCACACGTATGATAAATTCTGAGATTTATGGAAGAAGTGAGTTCTGTAACTTCAAATAATTATTGTAGTATATACATCTATTTTTCTATCCATATATTTTCTTAGAATCGTTATAGTTGTGCAGAGAAATGGGGATCAGTAATGTATAAACAGCAACTCAGTAAAAACTGACTGGTAGTATTATTTTAGATTTTGTAACACCAATAATTTTATAAATAAAATTGCTATAACGAGAAATTCAAAATATGCTTTTACAGGTGTGAACGGAACATGGTTGAAAATAGCAATAAGTGACAATTTTGTGGATTTGTTTAAATGCATGCTCCTTAAATTAAGTAATTTATTTAAAATGTATATTTAAAAAATAGAGAGAAAGTCAGCAAATGGATTCACAACTTTCACTGTGCTAAGGTAAAATCATCTGAATTTAACTACAGATTTTCCCTGGAGTACCTAAAGAATTTAGCAGCAGTCCATAGCGGCTTATACCAATGCATCTGGAAAACATATGCTCTGATTCTAGATTTTCCATTCTTAATAAAACTTTGTCGCACACAATTCAGAGTTCTAATTTAACTTTGTAATGACATGATTACTGCTGTGATTTGGATAATGATGTCTCTTTTCAGGCTAGCCCAAATGCTTCTTGGGATGCCTGTTTCATTGGGGCTTTGCTTATTTGTTTATAATATGTCTTTAAAAAACTATACCCATAGACATATTTTTATTTTTCTGATATGTGTCTCCTCCTTTAAGTTTTCATCCTAAAGAAAATATCATTTCCTACCAAAACTCTTATTTGAGAATGTTAGCTCTGTAAAGCTAGAACTTGATTCCTATAATTTCTATGAGAACCACTGATACTTAACCTCAGTGTGATAAATGCTCTCAAAGTCTTCTCCTGACATAAAATAAGAGGTTTTTATGTTTTGTTTGTAAGAAACATTCAGAAATAGCATATCTTGTTTAATTGATTTATCATAAATAGAATATTTCTGTCATTTGGCACACAAGGTAAATTAAAAATTATATTTGAAAAAAGTGATTATCCATGTTTAGAATATTTTTGGAGTCAAATTTATAAAAACAAAAATTAACTCTTATGTGTGTACATATATGATGGTGGAGGGAATAGCATCCTGGTTGTGACTCATCTCTGACTCCAGTGATTATTTAATCCTAATCCTTACTTCACTTTTGTTTTGTTTTTTTACTATTTTACATGTTGCCCAACCACCAATCCACTCTTCACTCCATCTTCCCTGTGAAACTTGGAATTTATACTCTTCAAGAAGACTAGAAGGAGATATTGGCTTTAGCATTCAAGAAAACATAAGATAATTTAAATGCCTTATTTTGTGATTCTCTTGTATTTACATCCTTACGTAGCATTTCTTACTAATATATTCAAGATATGGATTCTAGCTCAAATTCTTCTAAACATTAGACATTTGAATTTTACATTTTAGGCAGGTTTTTTATAGACAGTGTTTGCTTCTCTAAAAAAGAAATGCTTCTGGTTGTGTAAGATTTTACTTATATAATAATCTAAGTTCACTTGCAATGACCTTAAAACAGTGTATTCCCAATTCCTCCCTCCCTTCTTTTATGTTATTGTTGTCAAAAACTTTACCTCCAAACATGCTATAAACATACAATGCATTCTTCCAAATTGATTTATACAGTTATCTTTCAAGACAAAAACAGATTCTATTTTATCATTCCATTACCAATACTCTGTGTGCATGGTGTGTATATGTGTGTGTGTTTATGTTCATCTAAATTCTGACCTCTAAATTGTATTCTTTCTGCGTGAAGATCTTCTTCAATATTTCTTGCACAGTAGGTCTGCTGGCAATAAATTATTTCAATTTAGTTTGTCTGGAAGTTTTCATTTCCATTGTACTTTTGCAGAATATTTCACTGGGTATGGTTGGCAGGTTCGTTTGTTTTTTCTTTTAACACTCAAAGGTGTCACACCATTTTCTTCTTACTTGCATAGACTTTGATACGAAATCTGTTATAATTTTTATCCTTATTTCTTTGCAGGTAATAAATGCCTTCCCACCCCAACTCCATACATGGCTGCTTCAATATTTTCTTTTTGTTTTGGTTTTCAACAATTTGGGATATGCCTTGTTCTTTTTTTTTTTAATCTATTTCATAATTTCTAATCTTCTTATATCAGTCGTTCAGTGTCTTTTACTAATTTTGGAAATTTCTTGGCCATTATTTCTTCAAATATTTATTTTGCCTAGTTCTTTCTTCTCATTCTGGAATTCCATTTAATATTGTCCCACAGCACTTGAATTCTCTCTATTTTTTTAGACTTTTTATTACTTTTCTCATTTTAGTTTGGGTAATTTTTACTGAACTATCTTCAAGTTCCTTGATCCGATAAGGGGCATCTGTACATATATGGTGCAAATAAAATTTATCTGGTGTCTGTGGCATAAAAAATTTAAATGATCTCAGTCACGGCTCTCTACAGACTTGAGTGTATTCAATTTGATTTCAACCAAGTTAATTGTCTGCTAACATGAACCGTAAATAATGTTTGGATCAACATAAAATAATCTAGTAGAGAATACACTATTTTCAATTGCCAGAATATAATCCAAAATTACTCAACACATAAAAAGCCAGAGAAATGTGAGCCATTCTAAAGTGAAACGACAATAAATGGATGCAATCCTTGAAATGTCACTGCTGCTGAAATTACCAAACTATAAATTTAAAATAGCTATTTTATTATGTATTATTTACATAGTTATTTGTATACTGTATGGTTATAATAATTCATGCTCCCAGTGAAGGCAAACATAAGATATATCCATTAAAAATAAAAAAATATAAAAATAATCACATGAAAACTTCAGAAGCAAAACACATATAATAGCTGGATTTTAAAAGAAATCGCTGAATGTTTCTAATGGTGTTGCAGAAAATTAAATAAGCAACCAAAATTAATAACGCTCACATACAAAACCAATAAACAGAAAAATGGTAGAGAAGAGCCAATATACAACATCAACAAAAATGATTAAATACTTCAGTATAAATTTAACAAGAAATGCATAATTCCTATATAAGAAAAAAATTTAAACACATAATGCCAACTGATTTGATAAATTAATTAAGTAGACAACTACCTTGAGAGACACAAATTCATCAATATTCACTCAAGAAGAAATACATCACCTGAACAATGCTGTGTTTATTAAATAAATTGAATTCATCATTAAAAAATAGAATAAAAACTCCAGGCCAAAATGATCTCCTTGGTGCATTTTACCAAAATTTTAAGGAAGAAATAATCCCAATTATATGCAAAATCTCTCAGAAATTAGAAAAGTATGTAAGAGATTCCATTTCCTTTTATGAGTCCAGCATTACCCTCATATAAAACCAAAGATATAAAAACAAAGATATAAAACCGAAAGATATAAAATCAAAGATAAGAAAACTACTGACAAATAACTCTATTTATTTTACATGTAAACAGTCTTGTCAGAATTTTAGCCAATTTAATTCACAAGTATATCAAAGTAGTAATCTATCATGATCAATTGGGGTTTATTATAAGTTTGCAGAGTTGCTGAACATACAAAAGTCAAAGCAGTTCACTACGGTAACAAAACTGTATGCTCATTTCAATAGATGCAGGAAAATCATGTGACAAACTTCAATAGTCACTCATATTAAAAAAAAAACTAGAAATAGAAGAAAATTTCCTTGATTTGATAAAAGGGGTCTATAAAAAGCTTAAAGCTACCATCATATTTAATGATTAATGATTAAATAATTTTCCTAAAAACTGATTTAAAAAGGCAAGAATAAATGGCTAGATGGCTATTTTTTTACCATTCCTATTAAACTGTGCTCTATAAGTTTTTGCTAATGCAATGTCAATAAAAAGATATAAAAGTCATGAAAATCTGAAAGGAGGAAGTAAAATTATTTTTGCAGTAAATATAACTGTTTACAGAGGAAATTTGCAGGAACATATAAAAATTAAAATAAGTAATTAAATAGGTAATTCAATAAGGATACAGAGTAGATTTAATGAGGTAATAATATTTTATACATTAGCAGAAATAAGTAAATTTTTTAAATTCCCAAATTATGAAAATCTTATAATTTTAACAAACATGCAAGTCCTGTGCATTGAAAACTACACAATATTGCTAATAGTCATTGAAAAGACCTAAATAAAGTAAGAGATACACCATGTACATAGATTGAAAGCCCAATTTATTAAAATGACAATTTTCCCATTGATAGAGTTAATCTATAAATTCAATGAAATTCCTATTAAAATTCAAGTTGGCTCTTTTATGGAAATAGAAAATTAAATGAATTAGAATAGCTCACATAATAAGAAGAAAAAAACTAGAGGACTTAGACTATCTGATTACTGATGTTATTAGATAGGTACAGGAGACCTTCAAGATGGCAGGGAGTAAGATGTGGAGATCACCTTCCTGCCCACAAATACATCAGAAATACATCTACATGTGGAACAACTCCTAGAACACCTACTGAATGCTGGCAGAAGACCTCAGACTTCCCAAAAGGCAAGAAACTCCCCATGTACCTGGGTAGGGCAAAAGAAAAAGGAAAAAGCAGAGACAAAAGAATAGAGACAGGACCCGCACCTTCTGGGAGGGAGCTGTGAAGGAGGAAAATTTTCCACACACTAGGAATCCCCTTCACTGGCAGAGACAGAGGGTGGCAGTGGCGGGGGGGTGGGCTTTGGAGCCACAGAGGAGAGTGCAGCAACAGGGGTGTAGAGGGCAAAGTGGAGAGATTCCGGCACAGAAGATAGGTGCCGACCAGCACTCACCAGCCCTACAGGCTTGTCTGCTCACCCAGAGAAGTGCAAACAAAGAAGAGAAAAGGAAATCTCTTCCAGCAGCCTCAGGAGCAGCAGATTAAACCTCCACAGTCAACATGATGTACCCCGCATCTGTGAAATACCTGAATAGAAAACCAATCATCTCAAAATTGAGGCGGCGGACTTTGGGACCAACGGTATACATATATTTTTCCTTTTTCTCTTTTTCTGAGTGTGCATGTATATGCTTCTTTGTGTGATTTTCTGTGTATAGCTTTGCTTTTACCATTTGTCCTAGGGTTCTGCCTGTTTTTTTGTTTTTGTTGTTGTTTTTACTATAGTTTTTAGTGCTTGTTATCATTGGTGGATTTCTTTTTTGGTTTGGTTGCTCTCTTCTTTCTTTTTTTTTATTTCTATTTTTTAATTACTATTTAATTTTTTTTATTTTTAATAATTATTTTTATTTTTTATTTTAATAACTTTAAAAGTTTGTCTTTCTTTCTTCCCTTCCTTCCTTCCTTCCTTCTCCCTTTTCTTCTGAGCTGTGGGGCTGACAGGGTCTTCGTGCTTGGGCCGGGTGTCACGCCTGTGCCTCTGAGGTGGGAGAGGCAAGTTCAGGACATTGGTCCACCAGAGACCTCCCAGATCCACATAATATCAAACAGTGAAAGCCCTCGCAGAGATCTCCATCTCAAGGCTAAGACCCAGCTCCACTCAACAACCAGCAAGCTAGAGTGCTGGACACCCTATGCCAAACAACTAGCAAGACAGGAAAACAAACCCACCCATTAGCAGACAGGTTACCTAAAATCATAATAAGATCACAAACACCTCAAAACACACCACTGGATGTGGTCCTGCTCACCAGAAAAACAAGATCCAGCCTCATCACCAACACACAGTCCCCTCCACCAGGAAGCCTACAAAACCCACTGAACCAAACTTAGTCACTGCAGGCAGACACCAAAAACAATGGGAATTATCAACCTACAGCCTGCAAAATGGAGACGCCAAACACAGTAATTTAAGCAAAAAGAGAAGACAGAGAAACACACAGCAGGTGAAGGGGTAAGGTAAAAACCCACCAGACCAAACAAATGAAGAGGAAACAGGCAGTCTACCTGAAAAAGAATTCAGAGTAATGATAGTAAAGATGATCCAAAATCTTGGAAATAGAATGGAGAAAATACAAGAAACGATTAACAAGGACCTAGAAGAACTAAAGACCAAATAGAAAATGATAAACAACACAAAAAATGAAATTAAAAATTCTATAGAAGGAATCAACAGCAGAATAACTGAGGCAGAAGAACAGATACCTGACCAGGAAGATAAAAGAGTGGAAATAACTACTGCAGACCAGAATAAAGAGAAAACAATGAAAACAATTGAGGACAGTCCCAGAGACCTCTGGGACAACATTAAATGCACTAACATTCAAATTATAGGGGTCCCAGAAGAAGAGAAAAAGAAAGGGACTGTGAAAATATTTGAAGACATTATAGTTGAAAACTTCCCTGATATGGGAAAGGAATTAGTCAGTCTATCCAGGAACCACAGAGCATCCCATACAGGATAAATCGAAGGAGAAACACACCAAGACACATACTAATCAAACTATCAAAAATTAAATACAAAGAAAAAATATTAAAAGCAGTAAGGAATAACAATGAATAACATAAAAGGGAATTCCCATAAGGTTATCAGCTGATCTTTCAGCAGAAAATTTGCAAGCCAAAGGGAGTGGCAACATATATTTAAAGTGATGAAAGGGAAAAACCTACAACCGAGATTACCCAACCCAGCAAGGATCTCATTCAGATTCAATGGAGAAATTAAAACATTTACAAATAAGCAAAAGTTAAGAGAACTCAGCATCACCATAACAGTTTTACAACAAATGCTAAAGGAACTTCTCTAGGTAGGAAACACAAGACAAGAAAAAGAGCTACAAATACAAACCCAAAACAATTAAGAAGAAGAATATATAATGGAGGGGACCTTGAAGATGGCGGAAGAGTAAAATGCGGAGATCACCTTCCTCCCCACAGATAAACCAGAAATACATCTACACGTGGATAAACTCCTACAGAACACCTACTGAAGGCTGGCAGAAGACCTCAGACCTCCCAAAAGGCAAGAAACTCCCCACGTACCGGGGTAGGGAAAAAGAAAAAAAGAAAAAACAGAGACAAAAGAATAGGGACGGCACCTGCACCAGTGGGAGGGAGCTGTGAAGGAGGAAAAGTTTCCACACACTAGGAAGCCCCTTCGCAGGCGGAGACTGTGGGAGGCGGAGGGGGGGAGCTTCGGAGCCGCGGAGCAGTGCACAACAACGGGTGCGGAGGGCAAAGCGGGGAGATTCCCGCACAGAGGATCGGTACCCACCGGCACTCACCAGCCCGAGAGGCTTGTCTGCTCACCCGCCGTGGGGGGCGGGGCTGCGAGCTGAGGCTCCGGTTTCGGTTTCGGGTTTCGTACGGAGCACAGGGAGAGGACTGGGGGTGGCGGCTTGAACATAGCCTGAAGGGGTTAGTGCACCACGGCTAGCCGGGAGGGAGTCCGGGGAAAAGTCTACACCTGCCAAAGAGGCAAGAGACTTTTTCTTCCCTCTTTGTTTCCTGGTGCGCGAGGAGAGGGGTTTAAGAGCACTGCTTAAAGGAACTCCAGAGACAGGCGCGAGCCACGGCTAAAAGCGCGAACCCCAGAGACGGGCGGGAGACGCTAAGGCTGCTGCTGCCGCCACCAAGGGGCCTGTGTGCGAGCACAGGTCACTATCCACACCCCTCTTCTGCGCAGCCTGTGCAGCCCGCCACTGCCACGTTCCCGGGATCCAGGGACAACTTCCCCGGGAGAACGCACGGCGGGCCTCAGGCTGGTGCAAAGTCATGCCGGCCTCTGCTGCTGCAGGCCCCCTCCTGTCTGAGCAAAAAACAGACGCCCTCCAGCGACCTACACACAGAGGCAAATCCAAGGCTGAGCCCCTGTGAGCTGTGAGAACAAAGAAGAGAAAGGGAAATCTCTCCCAGCACCCTCAGAAACAGCGGATTAAAGCTCCACAATCAACTTGATGTACCCTGCAACTGTGGAATACATGAATAGACAATGAGTCATCCCAAATTGAGAAGTGGGCTTCGAGAGCAAGATCTATGATTTTTTCCCCCTTTTCCTCTTTTTGTGAATGTGTATGCTTCTGTGTGAGATCTTGTCTGTATAGTTTTGTTTCCACCATTTGTCCTAGGGCTCTATCCGTCCATGGTTTTTTTTAAAATTTTTTTCTTAATAATTAATTTTAATAACTTTATTATACTTTACCTTCTTTCTTTTTCTTTCTTTCTTTCTTTCTTTCTTTCCTTCTTTCTTTCTTTCTTTCTTTCCTTCTTTCTTTCTTTCACTCTTTCCTTCCTTCCTTCCTTCCTTCCCTCCTTTAGATAACGAATCATCCCAAATTGAGGAGGTGGTCTCTGACAGCAAGATTTATGATTTTTCCCCATTTACTTCTTTTAGTGAGGGTGTATGTGTATGCTTCTGTGTAAGATTTTGTCTGTATAGCTTTGCTTCCAACATTTGTCCTAAGGTTCTATCCGTCCCTTTTTTTTTTCTAAATAAGTATTTTTTAATTCAATAACTTTATTATACTTTATTTTATTTTACTGTATCTTCTTTCTTTGTCTTTTTTCCTTCCTTCCTTCCTTCCTTTCTTCCTCCCTCCCTCCCTCCCTGCTTGCTTTCCTTCTTGCCTTCTTTCCTTCTTTGTTTCTGTCTTTCTTTCTTCCTTCCTTCCTTCCCTTCTTTCCTTCTTTCTTTCTTCATACTTCTACTAATTCTCTCTACTTTTTTTCCCTTTTATTCTGAGCCGTGTGGATGAAAGGCTCTTGGTGCTCCAGCCAGGAGTCAGGGCTCTGCCTCTGAGGCAGGAGAGCCAACTTCAGGACACTGGTCAACAAGAGACCTCCCAGCTCCACATAATATCACATGGCGAAAATCTCCCAGAGACCTCCATCTTAACACCAGCACCCAGCTTCACTCAATGACTAGCAAGCTACAGTGCTGGATAACCTATGCCAAACAACTAGCAAAACAGGAACACAACCCCATCCATTAGCAGAGAGGCTGCCTAAAATCATAATAAGGCCACAGACACCCCAAAACACACCACCAGACGTGAACCTGCCCACTAGAGAGACAAGATCCAGCCTCATCCACCACAACACAGGCACTAGTCCCCTCCACCAGGAATGCTACACAACCTACTGAACCAACCTTAGCCACTGGAGACAGACATCAAAAACAGCGGGAACTACGAGCCTGCAAAAAGGAGACCCCAAACACAGTAAGATAAGCAAAATGAGAAGACAGAAAAATACAGAGCAGATAAAGGAGCAAGATAAAAATGCACCAGACCTAACAAATGAAGAGGAAATAGGCAGTCTACCTGAAAAAGAATTCAGAATAATGATAGTAAGGATGATCCGAAATCTTGGAAATAGAATGGACAAAATGCAAGAAACAGTTAACAAGGACCTAGAAGAACTAAAGAGGAAACAAGCAACGATGAACAACACAATAAATGAAATTAAAAGTACTCTAGATGGGATCAATAGCAGAATAACTGAGGCAGAAGAACGGATAAGTGACCTGGAAGATAAAATAGTGGAAAAAACTACTGCAGAGCAGAATAAAGAAAAAAGAATGAAAAGAAAGAGAAAACAATGAAAACAATTGAGGACAGTCCCAGAGACCTCTGGGACAACATTAAAGGCACCAACATTCAAATTATAGGGGTTCCAGAAGAAGAAGAGAAAAAGGAAGGGACTGAGAAAATATTTGAAGAGATTATAGTTGAAAACTTCCCTAATATGGGAAAGGAAATAGTTAATCAAGTCCAGGATGCACAAAGAGTCCCATACAGGATAAATCCAAGGAGAAACATGCCAAGACACATATTAATCAAACTGTCAAAAATTAAAAACAAAGAAAGCATATTAAAAGCAGCAAGGGAAAAACAATAAATAACACACAAGGGAATCCCCATAAGGTTAACAGCTGACCTCTCAGCAGAAACCCTACAAGCCAGAAGGGAGTGGCAGGACATACTGAAAGTGATGAAGGAGAAAAACCTGCAACCAAGACTACTCTACCCAGCAAGGATCTCATTCAGATTTGATGGAGAAATAAAAACCTTTACAGACAAGCAAAAGCTGAGAGAGTTCAGCACCACCAATCCAGCTTTACAACAAATGTTAAAGGAACTTCTCTAGACAAGAAACACAAGAGAAGGAAAAGACCTACAATAAGGAACCCAAAACAATTTAGAAAATGGGACTAGGAACATACATATCGATAATTACCTTAAATGTAAATGGACTAAATGTTCCCACCAAAAGACACAGATTGGCTGAATGGATACAAAAACAAGACCCTTATATATGCTGTCTACAAGAGACCCACTTCAGACCTAGAGACACATACAGATGGAAAGTAAGGGGATGGAAAAAGATATTCCATGCAAATGGAAACCAAAAGAAAGCTGGAGTAGCAATTCTCATATCAGACAAAATAGACTTTAAAATAAGGACTATTAGAAGAGACAAAGAAGGACACTACATAATGAACAAGGGATCGATAAAAGAAGAACATATAACGATTGTAAATATTTATGCACCCAACATAGGAGCACCTCAATACATAAGGCAAATACTAACAGCCATAAAAGGGGAAATCGACAGTAACACATTCATAGTAGGGGACTTAAACACCCCACTTTCACCCATGGACAGATCATCCAAACTGAAAATAAATAAGGAAACACAAGCTTTAAATGATACATTAAACAAGATGGACTTAATTGA
The DNA here is from genome assembly GCF_949987515.2 of Delphinus delphis. Classification (NCBI taxonomy): domain Eukaryota; kingdom Metazoa; phylum Chordata; class Mammalia; order Artiodactyla; family Delphinidae; genus Delphinus; species Delphinus delphis. Next base: position 51,059,071 of record NC_082686.1, read on the forward strand.
TATTTATAGGACACTCCATCCAAAAACAACAGAATACACATTTTTCTCAAGTGCTCATGGAACATTCTCCAGGATAGATCATATCTTAGGTCACAAATCAAGCCTTGGTAAATTTAAGAAAATTGAAATTGTATCAAGTATCTTTTCTGACCACAACGCCATGAGACTAGATATCAATTACAGGAAAAGATCTGTAAAAAATACAAACACATGGAGGCTAAACAATACACTACTTAATAATGAAGAGATCACTGAAGAAATCAAAGAGGAAATCAAAAAATACCTAGAAACAAATGACAATGGAGACACAATGACCCAAAACCTGTGGGATGCAGCAAAAGCAGTTCTAAGGGGGAAGTTTATAGCAATACAAGCCCACCTTAAGAAGCAGGAAACATCTCGAATAAACAACCTAAACTTACACCTAAAGCAATTAGAGAAAGTAGAACAAAAAAAACCCCAAAGTTAGCAGAAGGAAAGAAATCATAAAGATCAGATCAGAAATAAATGAAAAAGAAATGAAGAAAACAATAGCAAAGATCAATAAAACTAAAAGCTGGTTCTTTGAGAAGATAAACAAAATTGATAAACCATTCATCAGACTCATCAAGAAAAAGGGAGAAGACTCAGATCAACAGAATTATAAATGAAAAAGGAGAGGTAAAAACTGATACTGCAGAAATACAAAGGATGATGAGAGATTACTGCAAGCAACTACATGCCAGTAACATGGACAACCTGGAAGAAATTGATAAATTCTTAGAAAAGCACAACCTTCTGAGACTGAACCAGGAAGAAATAGAAAATATGAACAAACCAATCACAAGCACTGAAACTGAAACTGTAATTGAAAGTCTTCAAAAAACAAAAGCCCAGGACCCGATGACTACACAAGCGAATTCTATCAAACATTTAGAGAAGAGCTAACACCTATCCTTCTCAAACTCTTCCAAAACATAGCAGAGGGAGGTACACTCCCAGACTCATTCTACAAGGCCACCATCACCCTGATACCAAAACCAGACAAAGAGGTCACAAAGGAAGAAAACTACAGGTCAATAACACTGATGAAGATAGATGCAAAAATCCTCAACAAAATACTAGCAAACAGAATCAAACAGCATACTAAAAGGATCATACACTATGATCATGTGGGGTTTATCCCGAGAATGCAAAGATTCTTCAATATATGCAAATTAATCAATGTGACACATCATATTAACAAACTGAAGGATAAAAACCATATGATCATCTCAATAGTTGCAGAAAAAGCTTTTGACAAAATTCAACACCCATTTATGATAAAAACCCTCCAGAAAGTAAGCTTAGAGGGAACTTACCTCAACATAATAAAAGCCATATATAACAAACCCACAGCCAACATCATTCTCAATGGTGAAAAACTGAAACCATTTCCACTAAGATCAGAAACAAGACAAGGTTGCCCACTCTCACCTCTATTACTGAACATAGTTTTGGAAGTTTTAGCCACAGCAATCGGAGAAGAAAAAGAAATAAAAGGAATCCAAATTGGAAAAGAAGAAGTAAAATTGTCACTGTTTGCAGATGACATGATACCCTACATAGAGATTCCTAAAGATGCTACCAGAAAACTGCTAGAGCTAATCAATGAATTTGGTAAAGTAGCAGGATACAAAATTAATGCATAGAAATCTGTGGCATTCCTATATACTGATGATGAAAAATCTGAAAGAGAAATTAAGTAAACACTCCCATTGACCACTGCAACAAAAATAATAAAATACCTAGGAATAAACCTACCTAAAGAGACAAAAGAGCTGTATGCAGAAAACAATAAGACACTGATGAAAGAAATTAAAGATGGTACAAACAGATGGAGAGATATACCATATTTTTGGTTTGGAAAAATCAACATTGTGAAAATGACAATACTGTCCAAAGCAATCTACAGATTCAATGTAATCCCTATGAAACTACTAATGGCATTTTTCACAGAACTAGAACAAAAATTTCACAATTTGTATCAAAACACAAAAGACCCCAAGAGCCAAAGCAACCTTGAGAAAGTAAAATGGAGCTGGAGGAATCACTCTCCATGACTTCAGACTATACTACAAAGCTACAGTTATCAAGACAGTATGGTACTGTCATGAAAACAGAAATATAGATCAATGGAACAGGATAGAAAGCCCAGAGATAAACCCACACACATATGGTCACCTTATCTTTGATAAAGGAGGCAAGAATATACAATGGAGAAAAGACAGCCTCTTCAAGAAGTGGTGCTGGGAAAAATGGACAGCTACATGTAAAAGAATGAAATTAGAACACTCTCTAACACCATACACAAAAGTAAACTCAAAATGGCTTAAAGACCCAAATGTAAGGCCAGACACTATCAAACTCTTAGAGGAAAACATATGCAGAACACTCTATGACATAAATCACAGCAAGATCCTTTTTGACCACCTCCTAGGGAAATGGAAATTAAAAAAATAAACAAATGGGACCTAATGAAGCTTAAAAGCTTTTGCACAGCAAAGGAAACCATAAACAAGATGAAAAGACAACTATCAGAATGGGAGAAAATATTTGCAAATGAAGCAACTGACAAAGGATTAATCTCCGAAATTTATAAGCAGCTCATGCAGCTCAATAAGAAAAAAACAAACAACCCAATCCAAAATTGGGCAGTAGACCTAAATAGACATTTCTCCAAAGAAGATATAGAGATTGCCAACAAACACATGAAAGAATGCTCAACATCACTAATCATTAGGGAAATGCAAATAAAAACTACAATGAGGTACCACCTAACACCAGTCAGAACAGCCATCCTCAAAAAATCTACAAACAATAAATGCTGGGGAGGTTGTGGAGAAAAGGGAACCCTCTTGCACTGCTGTTGGGAATGTAAATTGATACACCCACTATGGAGAACAGTATGGAAGTTCCTTAAAAAACTAAAAATAGAACTGCCATACGAACCAGCAATCCCACTACTAGACGTATACCCTGAGAAAACCATAATTCAAAAAGACTCATGTACCACAATGTTCATTACAGCTCTATTTACAATAGCCAGGACACGGAAGCAACCTAAGTGTCCATCGACAGATGAATGGATAAAGAAGATGTGACACATATATACAATGTTATATTACTCAGCCATAAAAAGAAACAAAATTGAGTTACTTGTAGTGAGGTGGATGGACCTAGAGTCTGTCATAGAGAGTGAAGTAAGTCAGACAGGGAAAAACAAAGACCGTATGGTAACACATATATGTGGAATCTAAAAAAAAAAAAAAAAGTTTATGAATAACCTAGGGGCAGGACAGGAATAAGACACAGATATAGAGAATGGACTTGAGAACATGGGGAGGGGGAAGGGTAAGCTGGGACGAAGTGAGAGAGTGGCATGGACTTATATACACTACCAAATGTAATATAGATAGCTAGTGGGAAGCAGCCACATAGCACAGAGAGATCAGCTTGGTGCTTTGTGACCACCTAGAGGGGCTGGATAGGGAGGGTGGGAGGGAGACACAGAGGGAGGAGATATGGGGATATATGTATATGTATAGCTGATTCATTTGTGATAAAGCAGAAACTAACACACCATTGTAAAGCAATTATACTCCAATAAAGATGTTAAAAGAAAAAATAAAAACAATAGATTGGTAAATTATTTTTTTTCTAAATTATAAGTTTTAGCTCTTAAAAAAGTACTGTCAAGGAAATTAAAAAGGGAATCCACAGAGAGGGCAAAAATATTCCCAAATAATATATCTGATAAAGGACTTATTTACAGAATATAGATATTAAATAGAATATAGATAGGCAGATATCACCTATCTATCTATCTATCATTCTAATAACTCAATGCTAATAAGTTATCAGCAGAGCTTTAACCAAAAATAATTAAAATGGGTAAAATATTTAAAAGGATATTAATCTAAGAAGACATACGGATGGCAAATAAGCAGATGAAAAGGTGTTCAATAGCATTACATAAAAATGTAAACAAAAATCACAGTTTAATACCACTATATGCATACTAGAATGGTAAAATGAAAATGACTGCTAAGTGTTAACAAGTATATAGGGTACCTACAAATTTCATACACATTTTGTGGGTATGTATAATTATAGAGCCAGTGTTGAAAATGGAATTATCTAAAGAAGTTAAATATCCACCTTCTATAAAACTAGGTCGTTGTCACTGTGCTAAGTTGTATATATGTATGTAATTTTTTAAAAAAATTTATTCTCTATTGAGGTGTAATTCTTGTACATTATATTAATTTTAGGTATACAACCCAATGATTTGATATTTGTAGGTATTATGAAATAAGCACCAAATTAAGTATAGTTACCATCCATCACCATACATGGTTACAGAATTTTATATTTTTTTACAGCATGGTAAACTGTAGTTTATAATACTGTATTGCATATTTGAAAGTTGATAAGAGAGTAAATCTTAAAACTTATCATCACAAGAAAAATTATTTTAATCATTATCAGTTGACAATCAGTCTTTCTTTGTTATATATGGGTGTCATAATATCTGTCCCGATATCGTATATTACTTTTGTGGAAATTAAACAAGATAATGTACCTAAAAATATTTGTTAATTCTAACATGATGGAAAATGTAATATTGATGCTATTGTTCATTGCACTGTATACAGTGTGAATATAATGAAAGGACACTTAATTTGAGAAATTATTATATAATAATGTCTCAAAGCCTGGTAACAAACTGTGAAATATACTCAAATGAAAGTATTCATTGTAATATTTGCAGAAGAGAAGAAATTGCTTACTTAAAGCAAATTATTATTATATTTGTGGTACCTTCCTTTTTTTACTTTTGCTTACTGCTTCATAATTTTGAAAAGGGACAGAAATACTGGTATAATCCACAGAAAATAATCTTATGGCCTTTGTTAGCTTCCTTGATATTGTGAACTCCAATTTAAAAGAACTTTGTTCCTCACAACTACCTTTTCTCAGTCACACTGCTCATCTGAATCTCTACACCACAGCAAATGCTGACAGTTAGAGGCAAGGCTGTTCACTTGGTAGAGTGGAAAAAGCACAGCTGTGATGAAATGGAACAAAAACAGGAAACTGAGTCTGGTGAACCATGTTTTTGTCTTAGTTTTGCTAGTGGGTGAAAAATACCCTGTAAGCTTATTTATATGCATCTTAAGCTCTTCATTTTTAAGGCCAAGTGATTGAATTGGGTGATCCCAGGTGTCCTTTTTAGCTCATTCTTTTTTTATCTATGATCTAGGACAAAAATTAATATAGAATTTTCCTTTGTGGCTAATTTTTTCATATTAATTGTAAATAAGCTTCAGATTTTATTAATTGATATGGATCTTTGTTTTGAGACTTGACATACATGCAGGAGTGTCATAATTTTGAGACACCATATATTTATTCTATTAATGCTGACATTATTCATTGACAATGTCATTCTTTTATTCATCTGTAAGCACTGCCCCCAGAATTAGTGTTTTGTGTATTTTTAAGAATTTTTAAATTAATTTTTCTATTTATTACCAAAGCAAGATGTAAAGGACTAGTATTCTATTTATTGAACCTAAATCATCACTAATGATATTATACATTATATTTTTATACCACTATGAATTAAAAAAATACTGCTAAGTATAATTGCCACCCTATTTATTATGATATATCTCAATTTCAGGGATGTTAAAATGTGAAAAATATATGCCTTAGAACCAAGGAACTTAATTATTATAACTTGTATCAACTTACTTTTTATGAAATAAAGTTATAAAAATTATTCCCAATTTGTTTTTCTTTTTTATATTTTAGAATTTCTCTCCCTGTCAATAATACACTTGAGATGAGTTTTTTAAAGTATTACTCATTAGGTCTCCAAAAATGCCTTTTAAAGGATTCTTCTACATTGTTATTTTTTAAAAATCTAACTCAAGGCAACTTTGCAATATGTAGAAGTTTTAAACTATCTGACCTGATGTTAAAGCACCTGCAATTTTATTTTAACCCACTGCTTCTACTGGGTTTACACAGTTCCATGTCTAGAGAAATCAAGAACTGGTTAGATGATTTTCTGAGAGACACTGTCCACTGTAACAAGGGATGAGACAACCTAGAAAATTTAATTCCTGTACAGCTCCAAATAGGCTGCGAGACAGAAATTTTAAGACTTGCTATCTATGATCCAATATCCTCTGAGATGTTTCACTCTAATTCTCTATAGACATATGCTTCTAAAATTTCCAACAGATCCCATAACCCTTCTCTTTTATCTCAACTTATCAATTCTCTTCTGAAATTATTTTCTTTCCTTTTAAAGGAGGCCTAAAATGTCCTTCCTCCCTATTTCATTAGCTAAATTCTACTCATATTTTAATATTTAGCCCAAGAATTACACTTTATGTGAAGCTTTTTACTATTTTTTTCTTTTTGTCACCAATTTATTTTTCATTCCCCATATTACAACATTCATCAAACTGTATTATCATTATTGTTTCTAAATCAACTGTAATAGTTTCCTATTGTTGCTGTTAACAAATCACCACAAATTAGAGGCTGTAACAACACAATTGTATTGTCTTACAACTCTGGAGATTAAAAGTCTAGAATGGGTCAACAGGTCTGCATTCATTATAGAACTTCCATCCCCTGCCTTTTCCCATTCTGGAGGCTGCCTACATTCCTCGACTCATGGTAATGCATAATTCTGATCTTTACTCCTGCTGTCTCAGCTCCTTCTCTGACTTTGATCCTTCTCTCTCTCCCTTTTATAAAGACCCTCAAGATTACACTGGGCCCACGTGGATAATCAAGGATATTCCCCTTTCTCAAGATCTTTAAGTTAATCACATCTGCAGTATCTCTTGTAAGGTAACATATTAACAGTTTCTGGGGATTAGGATGTGGACATCCTTGTGTTATAACTGAGCAGGACACAATGGGTCTTTCTGGAGAAGAAGAACCCCCCCAACCCCACCCCCACCCCCGCTCCTGTCATGTTTTCCACCTGCCTCCTGTCTGTAGAAAAACTTTAGCCTCCTAGGCCTTCCCTGAGTTAAAAGAATAAATTTATTCAGAGAAGTAAGAAAATGTAGAGGAAAAGGAAAACAGTCAAGCAAGACAAAATAATAATAGTTTAGCCACTAAACAAAGTCAAGGACATTTAGTTCCTCCTCAAGGGCTATAGATAATATTCTGAGCCATGTCCTTTGAGCTGCTTTGCAAATACAAATACTAAAACCCCCACCAGGTGGAAGAAGTTAACTGTATGCTGCCCACAAGCTCATAGCCCCAGACCAGTGGAACCAGAAGGTTGATAATACTGACTCTCAATTACTTTACCACCAACCAATCAGAAGAATGCCCACAAGCTAATCACTCACCCCACAACCTTCCTCCCTCATCTTCTCTTTAAAAATCTTTCCCTGAAAGCCATCAAGGAATTTGGGTCTTTTGAGCACTAGCTGCCTGGACTCCTTGCTTAGCACCCTGCAATAAAAACTGCATTTTCCTTCACAGCTTGGTGTCAATAGCTTGGCTTTACTGCGCATGGGTGAGTAGACCCATGTCTGGTTTAGTAACAGTGGAGCCATTATTCTGACTATCACATTAACCTCCCCATTAAGCTTTGAATTTTAGAATGTATTATAGACTGAATTGTGTCCCTCCAAATTCATATGTTGAATCCCAATTCTCAAATGTGATTGAATTTGGAGACTGGGCCTTTTAAGGAGGCCTTAATTAAGGTTAAATGAAGTCATATGGGTGAGCCCTAAACCAATAGGTCTGTGTCCTTATAAGAAGAGGAAAAGACACCAAGGGCTTGTGCACACAGAAGAAAGGCCACAGGAAGACACAGCAAGGCGGCCATATGCAAATTACAGAGAGAGGTCTCAGGAGAAACCAAACCTGCTGACACCTTGACATTGGACTTCCAGATTTCAGAACTGTTAGAAGATAAATTTCTGTTGCTTAAACCACCTACTCTGTGGGATTTTGTTATGACAGCCCCACCTAATATATTGGGTTTGCCAAAAAGTTCATTTGGTTTTTTTCCATAAGATGGCTCTTGTAGCACTTAGTTGTCTTTAACTTCAATTGAAACAATTTTGTTAGATTGTATTGTGACAGCTGTCATAGCAGCATGAATTTTAAAAAAAACTTATCAAAATTGGTGAATTTTTGTGTAGCCACTTTAATATTGAAGATAGAAGAAAAAAGCAGCATTTTTGGCATATTACCTTTTATATTTCAAGAAAGGTAAAATGCAACTGAAATGCAAAAAAAGATTTGTGCAGTGTATGGAGAAGGTGCTGTGACTGATCAAACATGTCAAAAGTGGTTTGTGAAGTTTCGTGCTGAAGATTTCTCACTGGACAATGCTCCACGGTCGGGTAGACAAGTTGAAGTTGATAGCAATCCAATCGAGACATAAATTGAGGACAATCAATGTTATACCATGCAGAGATAGCCAACATACTCAAAAGTCCAAATCAAGCTTTGAAAATCATTTGCACCAGCTTGGTTATGTTCATCGCTTTGATGTTTGGGTTCCACATAAGCAAAAAAACCCTTCTTGACCGTATTTCCCCATGCGATTCTCTACTGAAACGTAAAGAAAACATTCTGTTTTTAAAACAAGTCATGATGGGCGATGAAAAGTGGATACTGTACAATAAGGTGGAATGGAAAGATCGTGGAGCAAGTGAAATGAAACACCACCAACCACACCAAAGGCTCGCCTTCATCCAAAGAAGGTGATGTTGTATACATGTTAAGATTGGAAAAGAGTCCTCTATTATGAGCTCCTTCTGGAAAACCAAACGATTAATTCCAACAAGTACTGTTCCCAATGAGACCAGCTGAAAGCAGCACTCGACAAAATGCATCCCGAATAGTCAACAGAAAACACATAATCTTCCATCAAGATAATACAAGACCTCATGTTTTTTGATGACCATGCAAAAACTGTTACAGCTTGTCTGGGAAGTTCTGATTCATCCACCGTATTCACCAGATATTGCACCTTCAGATTTCCATTTATTTCGGTCTTTACAAAATTCTCTTAATGGAAAAAATTTCAATTCCCTGGAACACTGTAAAAGGCACCTGTAACAGTTCTTTTCTCGAAAAGATAAAATTTGGGGGGAAGATGGAATTATGAAGTTGCCTGAAAAATGGCAAAAGTTAGTGGACAAACGGTGAATACATTGTTCAATAAAGTTCTTGGTGAAAATGAAAAACTGTGTCTTTTATTTTTACTTTAAAACCAAAGGAACTTTTTGGCCAACCTAATAATATGCTTTTTCACTTCTTTTAAATTTCAGAATTTAGCCTAGTGCTCATACTAAAAAATATGCACCAGGACTAAAATTTATAATAACAAACATATTTGTAGGATTGTATCTTTAAGAAAATTTTAAATGATTTCAAATTAGTACAGAATGCCTCTTAATTGAATGCTTAAGTTCTTACCCTTCTGTATCCTTTTCAGGATGGGAAATTCAGGAGAAGATTCCTTACTATGATGTCAGTAGAGGAAAAGTGTGCTTTGGGTTTGGGTTATTTCTATGCTTGTTCCTGAAAACAGCAAGTGACTGCATGAGGTCTGGACCATAGATATCAGCTATTTCTCTGTGAAATGTTCTGACTATATTGATTTTATCTGCTGCGGTGTTCTCAGAATAAATTGTGCACACCGAAGCCATATTTAAATTTATCTAGGCTGCTGGCAAGGAGCAGCTGGAAAGGGCCAAATGGTCTCCCTTTGCTGCTTCCAGAGCACAGTAAATTGTCCTCCAGGATAGCAGCACAGCCTCTTGGCTGAGATCAGGGGCTCCTTGCTTGGGATCAGGGTACTAGGGTCAGCCTCTGCATCTACCTGAGAGGCATGGAGAACTGGGAGGAGAGAATGTGTCTGCCCTTTCCCACCTAGATTTCCTCAACCTGTTTCCACTGAGTATTTAGGGCACCTCCACTGACCGGAAAGAAAAAGGTGAAAAACATTTCCAGCCTGCATTTTCAAAATTGTTTTCATAAACCATAAAAGATAAGCTTTCTCCTTTATACCTTGCTCCAGAAATCAAACAAGTATGTAGAATGCATACTCCCCCTATGTACACCACCTATTCTATTCTTTGAAAATTAGTTTTCTTCATGTTCTCTTTCTGACTTTCTACATTGTTCTATAGCATAGCTTATGTAGTAGGGCAGGTGTGGAGGGTTGGAAGGGACATAAGATTTTTGTTTTACATATTCTCCTACCTGAAGATATATTTGCTAAAACTAGTGTTTACATGTATTGTAAGATCTTGGAAGACAAGGAGAATGTGAAGATGTTTATGAGAAAGTGAGGAGAAAAACATCTTATCACTCTGTTTCATTTGTTTTGAAACAAGTAAATATTTCATTATAAGTGTTTGTGAAATGAATTAATGATGCATGAGGAATAAATTAACATCTAATTACCACAAAGGAATTTTACTTGGGAAACTTATAAAATGGCCCCCCATGTATAAGTACAAATCACCTACAGAATGCACCTGTTGTAAAATATCTGGACAAGCTCAATTGAGTGGTATGTTTCTGTGATCTTCATCTTCACTAACCTTTTGTCTTAGATCTTGCTTCTTCTATTGGAATATATTTTACTTCTATGCCCTGATTTCTCCAACCTGAATCTAACAAATATGGAGTAGCTGATGGTTCAGAACACACTAGGATATTAAAGTATCCTTTCAGAATAAATCAAGAAATAAACAAAATGCCCCTTTTCATCCTCAAAGCAAAAGATCCCACTTTAGGCCTTTTGGATTAAATTCATCTCTGTATTTCTCACATTCAATGTGGTTAACATAGATATGATTTATCATTTTAGAAAATATTCAGGTTTACTTTTTATTCTTAATTGATTCTTAAATCATAATTGATTGCTTCTTCATTTTATTTATTAATGATTTGTAAATGTACACCCAGAGCCTCATGATTCTATTGTAATTTTCATGACCATTTGATTCCTTTCTTACTAATTTTTACATTGCAGAAATTTAACTAACATACCCAACTTAGGTGTTATTTACTCTATTGTGAAGTATTTGTGTAAAATATGTCATGTAAAAACTAAAAATGTAAAGTATAAAAATGTGAAGAGGGTAAATTCTACTTATATAAGCTGAAAATTAACAGGATATTTTATTTCTTGCTTCTAAAAATAGGTTAAAAAAATGGTCAACAAGTACATTTCCACGAGGTATAACATAAGTTGGAGCATCACTTAAAAATTAACAATATACTCCTGGGTCATCTGTTAAATGCTATACATCACTACAATTTAAATCAATCAAAGAGAATCACAGTAACTTTTCCAGCTAAGGTAGCACCCCTAAATCATTTTGCTAACACGTGTTACTTCAATTCAAAATATTAAAAATAAATATGCCTCTGCTTCACAATCTCTTTAGAGGCTCTATTCAGCTTTCCCCCCCTATAACTCTTAAAATTTATCAGTCCTAAATAATGGGAACCAAACAAATTAAGCATAATATTGAAGTAGATAAATTAATAGCTAAATATAAAGAGTCTTCGAACATCTATAGAATATCCAGAATTAATCTGAGTTTTACCACTGGAAACAAAGTGGAAATGAATGTATTATGAAAGAGACCTTGATTTGGAATAGACTAATCTCACCTTGATTAAGAAAGACAAATGTTTCACCCTGCTTTATCTCCACCCTACTCTTTCTACCTAAAGGGCACACCCATTTTTTAGTACAACATTCAACTGAGAAACTATTTTAAAAATTGTTCTAAGACCCACAAGACAGATAAAATACCTAGAAAATATAAACTTCTAGGATGGATTAAAAGAGCAAAGTTCTTCACCCTTACAAAGAAAACAACCAAGACTAAAAGTTAACAAGGACACTAAGATGTAAAAGATTTACTGCAATGACGTCAGTGTTAATGGACAGCTGGCTAGCTGTACACTAGCCTCAAGGAGTAGATAATTCAGCATTAGTGCAGATTCATATGCCCCAGGTCTAAAACTACTATGCAATTAGATAATTTAGAGTAAGTCCAAAATGCTTTTTTTGGAATAGTAAATGGATACTTATGTAAATCACTTCTTAAGGTACCTTGAATATAATAAAGATGCAAAAAGATAGTTACTTTCCTCAAGTTCTAGAATTAGAAAGCAGACAAAACCCCTAAAATAGATGGCAAATATTTACATGCAATAAACTCACACACAAACGTGCACACACACACACACGAACACATCTGCAGGTCTAATATGTTAATATATCCATATGTTCAAATGTGGTATGACTTACTTGGACTGTGGACAGTTATTTCAAACTTCAACTTCTGGTTATGGCAGAAAAATTACACTGGACTAGCTCTCTCATAGTAAACAGCCATTAAACTGGAAAAATATCCAATACAGGTTGGCTAAAAAATAGAAAACAATAGCTGCTAACTATAAGCAATGGGCAGAAACTATCCTGATCCCAGACCATTACAGACCCTATACATATGCAGGAGGGGCAGAGTCACTGGCCGTCAAATCTGAGACCCAGTGACACAAACAAAGCCTATGTCTGAGATTGAAAGCGGAGAAAAGAGCATGCCACTGCTGTATCCATCCCCAGACTAGCAAATATCAGTAACAAGTAACAGCAGTTTATCCCTGAAGGCAGGAACAAGTACCTGGAAAGATATTCTCTTTCAGGCAAGAAACCACCAGAATAACCTAAATCTGAGAGAAGGACATTGAGCAAAAATCTCCATCAACCCAGCCCCACAATAAGGATGGACAACACTTGAGGAATTTGAAGCCAGTAGGGTAATGATTCTAATAATAGCAATAATAAAACACAAACATAGCTTGATTCATGATTATATGGACAAAAACTTCCACACTAAGGTTCTAACAAAGGAAGCATACCCATAATAAGTTCTCGTGATCTAATGTATAGCATGGTGACTATAGTTAATAATAAAGTATTGTATAGTTGAAACTTGGTGACAGAGTAGATCTGAAGTGTTATTACCACATATACACACAAAAGGTAAATATGTGAGGTGATGGATAGTTTAATTAGCTTCATTGGGGAAATCATTTCACAATGTACATATATATCAAAACATGATGTTGTACACCTTAAATATATATAATGTTTACTTGTCAATTATACCATAATAAAGCTGGGAGAAAATTCCTATTTTGAAGCATAAACACTAGCTCTCTTAACCTACAGGTGATCTAGAGCTTTAATCCAAAAATTATGCAACAAAGGAAGTAAGAAAGAACATAGGGGACAAATTAGACAAAGCAGTCAACAGAAGCAAGCTCAGATATGACCTAGATATTGGATCTCTCAGACAGGGAATTTAAAATAACATGATTAATATGTCAAGGGCTACAGTGGAAAGGATGGACAACATGAAAAAGCAGATGAGGAATGTCTTCAAAGAAGTGAGAACTGTAAGTAACAATCAAAATGACATGCTAGAAAGTTTTGAAAAGTAATGGTAATAGAGATGAAGAATGTCTTCAATGGGATTATCAGCAGACTTGACACTCAACTTTAAAAGAATTTGAAGATAAGGAAATAGAAAATTGAACTGAACACAAAGTAAAAGAAATGTGAAAATAAAAATCAAAGAAGATAACATCAAGATCTTTGGGAAAATATCAAAAAGTAACACACATGTAATTGAAATCTTAGACCGAAATGAGAGAGATAACAGGGAGGAATACATATGTGAAGAGATAATGAAAGGCATTAAGCCACAGATCTAAGATGCCCAGACCTCAAATTAAGTTTAAATATAATCAAAGAAACAACTATTCACAGAGACATACTATACTAAACCTGCCAGAGACAAATGGTAAAGAGAAAATCTCGAAGAATAATGGAGAAAAAATATACAATGCATTCTGAGAAATACAGGTAAAAATTAAAGCAAATTTCTTGTCAGAAACTATGGAAACAAGAAGACAATGGAGTACTATCATTCAACTATTGGAAAAAGGACAACCTACAATTCTATACACAAGTTAAAAGTTAAAAGAAATAAAAAATAAAAATATATGAAAAGCAGCTGCCCCAACACAATCAAAACCAAAGCAACAAGTAGTTTTACTTTCTCACAAAAAATGTCTAATTCCAAAGCAGTGTGGTCATGCTGAATATTTTTAAAATATACAACTTACAAATATTTAAGAAATTTGTAATATAATGTTATGAAATATGAAATAAGGCAAATGCTTGAGCAAATATATATGAAATGCATAAATTTTTATTTTTAATAGATATGACTACAAGGAGGATTAGAAGACCTTAACTTAATAGGCATAAATGATTGTTCAATTTTAATTTTCCCTAAAGTCAACAAGCTCAGCTAATATGTTTGCAGCATTTCACTCTTGCTCTGTATCCACAAGTTTATTTCGTCTACAAACTTCTTTTCAGTGGATGTAAGCATGCACTGATTTATCTGTTATGCAGCAGTTGTTTATGAGAAGCCCTTACAGGAACCACGAGTAGTTATAGATTTCATTAGTAGTAGAATCAAATAGAAAGAAAATATTTTGCTATCTGCCACTGATCAAGAATTAAAAATCAGGGAACAGAAATGTCATGATATAATTTCAGATAGTATATTAAATATTTGGAAAAGGATATTCAAAACAGAGCTTTCATATTTAAGGAGAGAGTCACAAATTGTGCATGTATGTGAAATGGATTAAACTAATGGCAGACTGCTGTTAAATAAGAGCTCAAATTCTTACTTACATCAGTAAGTACAGTATATACCAACAATTTCAATTGCCTGTTAATAAACAACACTCACATGATAGAGTTCATCGATATTTGGTAGTAGAGGTATTCTTGTTTCATGTTAAAACCTTTCATGTTTCAGATGAAGTTATTGAAAGCAGTTTCCAATACTAGCCTTGTTCACACATAGTTTATCTTTCCTCCCATGAGTAACAAGCTTAAATCAACCTCTTCTCAGTAAAAATAAAGAGATCAACTTTTATTAACAGTGGGCTAATTTTCCATTTTCTATAGTAGTTACAAAGTCCTTCTCTAAATTAAGAAGAATTCAAAGTTCCATTTTTTTAATACTGTATATGTACATAAAAGACATTCAAATAAAAGGGTTTTCATTTTAAGCAGGAAGAAAAATTAATTGATCTGGGAAGGAAACAAACCCTCTAGGTAATGTTTGCTGTTAGCTAAGCAAAATAAAACAGTTCTCTAATCCTATGTTTGATTTCCCTTGCATTGGCAGTAACTGAGAGGACTATTTATTTTTAACATACTAAGGAAAACACTTCTGTTTGTTATTGTTAACTATGAAAATTACCTTAAATACTATTGAAGGAGTAAAGAAACAAAGATTCATTTTCAATTTATTCTTTTAATTTTAAAGTTCCCACTAAAGAATAGTTATGTCCATCATAGTTGCTTAACTGTTTCATAACTAAGCAATTTAAGATTCTAACCTACTGTAAACTTCTCTGTTTAATTCAGAGATTTTAAAAAGAATCATAATTCTTTTCAAAGAAAAGAAATCTTTGATTTCTCTGACCGCTAGTTTGACTTTTTGCCTATACATTTCTCACGGCACACCCATAATGGCAAATTTCTTGAAGTATTAGATATAAGTAAATGCTGTTAAAAGGATTACTTTGGTTTAGAAATTCCTCCTTAGCAGCAATTTATTCCATCATAATTTGTGCACACCTGTGAAATAAATAGTGGCAGTGAGGCTGAACTTTAGACAAACTTCTCTCTTTTCCTTACTGGAAATTAGATTTTAAAAATGGAGTATTCTTAACATGCTTATAGAATTTGTTACTCCTCTGTGGTCATGCAAATATCATAGTCATCATACATATAATCTCTCCTCTTTTCATTAGTTTTTTTTTAATAAAAAATTCTATTGAGAAGGGAAATTATGGGCTGGTCCTCTACAAGCAGATCTTAGAGGTAAGAAATAAGTGAACTGATAATTCAAGTAAAAAAAAAATTATCAAATGCTGTCAGTTTTAAAGTGGAGCTTGGACAAGGGCATCTGGCGACAGACTATCATTTCACCCACTGAGTAGTTCACAGAAAGGTGATTATTTGGCAAACCTATAGGTTTTTTGTTAACTATTGGAAAATTGCATTTTAGCTCCTGAATTTTCATTTCTGTCAAACCTTTGGCTTTTTTACCAGGTCTTCTCTGACATATTCTTCTCACTAACCCTTCACTAACCCAGTCAGATTCTACTCATTAATGTGGGAATTCTTAAGTCATTCATTTAAATCTCTAAGAAAATTGTTACCCATTTACTACTGTTATCTTTTAAAGCAACAAATACTTTAACATTTCTATTTCCTCACAAAAGCTAAAAGACTAGATAGATAGATATCGATAGATGCTAGATAGATGGATAGATAAATAGATAGATAGATACAGAAAAGTTTGAACTATAGAAAAATTACTCTAAAATTGTATGTTCTTAGAAATACGCTAAATTAGATATGTGTGCAAGGTTCAGAACTCTAAATAGCATAAGAGGAATGTCTAACACAGGTGAAGGTAAAGTAGAAATGGTACCCTTTATAGCTTTGTAAGCCTAGAAAAAAAGAATCAAGATAAAAGGAAGGAAAGCTGTTACCATTTTGAATTTTATGATCAAATGCAACAATGGGGTAGGTTTGAAACGGTGTTTTCATTCATGGTGACACAGTTCTAGGTGTAGTTTGTTCTTAATAACTTAAGTTCTTTTTACCCCTCTCACATCCCATCTAGAAAAAAAATTCTATTTTATCAAACTATTATTAGTCAGTTAATTATCATCATGCATGAATTAGTTCAGTCATACTTATACAAGTAAAGCAATGTATTCAAAACTTTGCAAAATGAAAGGAATGAATAAGGTGGTAAAGATATTTGGAACCAGATAAGGAGGTGAGAAAGAAAGAGTACATGGATAAATAACTGAGATTCCTGTCAGAAAATACCTGAAGAGCTCCATTGCTCCCAAATTATAATAGTTGAACCATCGAATGGAAGTTATCTACCTAGCATAACCATTGTGGAGTTAGTACATGTTCTGGTTAATTTATAGCATTTTCTTTATGATTTATAATATCCACTTAAATTAATGACATATCCACTCTCCTTTCAACTGACTCTCAACATTTTCTTAAATATGACACCTGGTTTTGACTAGTGTGCTATATTGATTTTTTTCTAAGACACTTAAATTTACTTTTATCTTTTGTAATTCTGTTTTATTATATTTCTTTTTTTATCAGGTAACTGAAACACATTTCTGTTGGGAATTCCACATGCAAAAATTAAAGTCAAATTATATTGTAATAAGAACTTAATGGTTCTTTCCATTTCTATTCTTTTTCTAGGATAGGATTTTTCAGTTGGCATTACGTCCCTATGATAGTCGTTTATAGTAAATGTAGCTTCCATGAAATGTTTCCAATGTATGACTTTGCACAGTAAGATACCTCTCTATCCAAAAAAAAATACATCTTTTGTGGAATTTTTTCACAATTTGCATAGGCCTCTAATTATAATTTAAAGAAACTGATGGAAAGGAATTGTTTAATGTCATAGTAATGCAAATTACATTATTAGGTGGGCTTAATTTTTTAAATTTCATTTATTTTTAGCAGAGTCTGGGCTTTCTAATTATGGGTCTTCCAAACATTTTACTTAGTTTTGCACTGTTGTATTGGCAATCTAGTTTCAAAAGGAGGTATCCTATACTCAAGCTACTTTCTTGATGTGGTAAAACTCAGTTTCACTTGGATAAAAAGAGTCATCAGGAACGGTGATTTTTGATTACTGAGTATAATCCTTCATTTTCAATTAAAATCTTTCCTCCCCTCATTTTTACTAATTTCCATACTGTCTTATAATTAACTTTAGTTTTCCTCATATAGTCAAATATAAACCCAGCCAACTCTGTCTTTTTTTTATTTTAGTTAACCTCTTCTTTAAAATCAATTTACCATTTAAGTTTATAATTTATGAAATAATATTTCTTATTGAGTCCTTAAAATATCCAGCACATGTGTATACTGACCAGCACAATGGACCTACAGTTTTAAATTATTTCAATAGTTGTGTTTGAGCACATTTAAAATTATTTTTAAAAAATAGAACAGAAGAGGGAAATTATTTAGACCTACCCAGATAGCAACAGAAAGCAATCAAATGATTTTTTTCTATCCAATGAAATATTAGACATTCATTACAAAATCTATGCATAGTCTAAGAATAGAGCAATAAGATCACATATATGTAAAACTGAATCGCTTCATAAGCTTCCATTTATAATCTGTACCTTTATATATTAAAATCCCAATATTCAGAAGAGATTGAATCCGCATACTCCAGAATTTTTCATAGGAATATAAGAAACTGAAAACTTCTGATTCCACACTAGTGGGAAAAAAGTATTACAACTTTGAAAATTAATTTGTATAACTATTTTATCTGTGGCTCAGTCTAAAAGCTGACTAGTATTTTATACGAAACATTACAATTTGTAAAAGAGTATTTTTACAAATATACAAAAAGTAGTTAGAGTTCAGAAAAACCCCAAATCTGAGCATTTGTTGGCTGATTCCAGCTGTATTATGCTTATGTATTTCCTAGAAATATTAGAATACTGACTATAGTACATTTATGACGTGTCCTCAGGATGTGACTCTAAACTATATCCAACAAACGTCATGATCCCACAGTGATTGCATACACTGGGAGCACATGATTATGCTGAATTGCCACAATGTGAGCATTCCTTTTCTCTGTGATGATCCCCCAAAACATATTTCTCCAATATAAGAGGTTATGAAAGGAAAAAATGGAGGTAGTAGTAAGCCAAAAACAGAGGGCCGTTTGAGCAAATCTAATATTCAAATAACTATTTTTGATCAGATATTTCAATTTTGAAGAAATAGATAGCTAACTGATCTGGTTAAATATTTCATCAGATATATCTAGGTTTAATGTGCAAAACCACCACCATCATCTGTGTGAACCAAAGTGCCTTTCTCCTTTCATTTTTTCTTTTTTTGCCATTGACTTAAAGTCAACTAATAATTTTAGATCTCATATTACAGAGGTCTAGTAGAATGATTTATACTAGGGAATTTTTAACTTCAATTAGTCACTTTTTAAAAAGAATAGAAAAGATCTTAAAAGAAGAATTTTGAATGTGTGATTCTGTATGTATGGGAAAGGAGAGGGTCATATTGTTATTTGTGATGATTTGCAGTAAATCCTCTCTTATCTCCAAAAAAAATGACCCAAAATGAGGTCATTGATATCTAAAGATACAAATTGGATCCTTATTTTTCTTGCTGCAGTGCTTTGACTTTTATTTTTATAAAAATGCAAATATCCTAGGGAGGGGACTCACTATTTTATTCACTCATTTATACTTTCCTGTAAACAGTGGATATACAATCGATATTTCTTCATTCACACTGTCAGATGATTTATTAAGAGAAAGCATGATTGATTTTGGGGCGGGGAAAGAGAAAAATTCAGAAGCTATTCTCAATAAGGCACAAAATGTAGGAGGAAAAAAGGAAAATTGGGAAAAGAACTCTTAAAAACTTATTTATCTCACAATTTGGCTAAGGGTTGACCTTGATTCTAATTCAGAGAAAACATAGTTATAACATGAAGCAAGTTCTGTTTTATTGTAGTATTCTTAGTAATAAAAACAAGTATCAGAAATAGCTAATACTAGAAAGTATGTTTTATACTATTGGTTACCAAACATTTTGAAGAAAAATATGAAGAATGAATAGAGATTATAAAGTTTCCTAATATCTCAATATTAAACAAAACACATTTCTTCCCTTGTATGAATAAATATGAGAAGACCAAAAGAAACAGGTTCATTCCAACTCTGGATTTGCACATAGGAATGGAAGGAATTAAGATTTTCCTTTTCAATAGTCCTTAAGACTCTAAGGGGGTGCTAAAGACGTGGTAGCCATCTGTATTAATTGAGTTGTAGTAGAAAACAAGTTGAGTTATTTGAGGAGAGTTTAATAAAAAGAGGGATTTTTTGTTTGCTTTTTTTTTAAATTACACACAGTAAAATTCACTTTTTTGTTGGATTGAGATATGAGTTTATATACTTAGACAAATAACCACCATCATAGGATACAGAACAATTCCAACACCTAAAAAAATCCCTTTGTATTCAGACCCTCTCCCCTCACCTATTCCCCTGAAACCACTTATCTATTCTCTGTTGCTATAGTTTCACCTTTTTTTAGAATGTTTTAAAAATTCATTCATATTGTTGCATAACATGATAGTTTGTTGCTGTTTTTTTGTTTGTTTGTTTTTGTTTTTTATTGCCCAAGAGTATTTCATTGTGTGGATGTATCAAAGTCTATTTACACATTCACTTGTTGAGGGATACCTGGGTGTATGATTTGTGGCAATACTGAATAATGCTGCTATAAATATTCATCTGAAGGTTTTCTGCACAGATACAAGTTTTTATTTCTTTAGTATAAATAGCTAGAAATGGTATTGCTGTGTCAATTGACTTGTAAATCAATCCATGTAATTCACAATATTAATAACCTAAAGAAGAAAAAACATATTGTCATGATAATACATGTATGGAAAGTACTTGACAAAATTCAACATCTATTCATGATGCAAACTTTCAGTGAACTAGCAGTCTCTGATCATGTCAGCTTCTATAAATTGTAGCCCTGACTAATGAAAAGAGAGGACTGTCTAGTGTATGATGCATTTCAATGTGCATTTTTGTTTCTGTTCCATGTATTCTGATGTACTTCTGGTAGTTTAGATTTAAATATGTTACAATAAAGTCGAAGTACAAATAAAGTTAAAATAAAAGAAAAATATTAGATCTTATTTAATAATTCCCCAGATTTGCTAGCTTAGGAGGCATCTAAGAAAGACAAACAGAAGGAAATGAAATTTGGTGTTCTGAGCTAAATAATGAAACAGATTTTAATCTATCTCCTTTTGAAGAAATATACACATATGTTTGTTTAGAAATTCAGAGCTAAGGTAATATTCCATTTAGTCAGCCTATATGACTATAGGCTCTTACTCTATGAAATCCTTGAAGTTAGTACCCAGCTATATAGTACTGCAAATACAAAACTCTTGAAAAATTTTATAGTATTAAACATAAAAATATCATGACAGAATACTACTTAGATTTAGTGCATTCATTTCAGCCATTTACTTGAAAAATATTATTTATCTTGTATTATGTGGTAGGAATATGGTGAGAACTGAATATTGTTTTCTGAATATAAGTTTTCCCCAAGTATTACTTTTCCCAATTATCTCTTTACAGCCTTCAACACCATTGGTATTGATAGTGGTTATTATGGGATGAATGAATTAAATATGTTTAGTTCTACAAATATTTCTTAATGTACAGTTTAATTTTCTAACCAATGGGTACATATTTAAGATGTTTGGAACTGTCATTTTTTTCTTCATCTATATGTAATCAATTTCATTTCTGTAATTCAGTTTTCTGCTCTATATTGAAGGCATATGGACCCCTAAAAATTAAATTTCTCACACTCCTCTGCCAGTTGGATTTTAGTTAGTATTGGCTAATACGAAGAACTAGTAGAAGTTATTTATTATTTTTATTTTTAAATTATTATATTTTCATAGTAATTTGTAAAGAAAGAACAGAGCGCAGTACACATTTTACTCAGTTTCCCCCAGTTTTTACACCTTACCTAATTCTAATGCAATATCAAAACCAGGCACTTACATTTGTAAAATGTATGTACAGTTCTATTTCATTTTATCACATGTATGGATTTATGTAACCTATACCAAAATCAAGATATACAACTATTTCATCACCACAAAGATCGCCCTCATTTTAATCTTTTATAGTCACTCCCATCCCTCCCCTACCCCTTCACTTTCCCTAACCCCTGACAAGCACTACTGTTTTCCATATCTATCATTTTGTCATCTCAAGAATATTACCTAAATAGAATGATACCACATGTGACCTTTTGGTATTTGTTCACCAAACATAATGTCCTAGAGATCACTGGTAGGATTTTAAGAGGAATATGGGAAGTAGATCAGTGACTGGTGATTGACTTCAGTGCCTTTAGTATTCCAGCAGCAGTAGCAGTGGGAGACTGCCAGCAGCTGTTGCAGCCACAGGCTACAGAGGCTTTCAGCAGCACTAAAGGCTAAAGCAATAAGTAGCTGTAGGTCTCAGCAGCCTTTGGAGGGTCAAGCATTGGCAGTTTCCAGCAGAGTCAAGGGGAAATGTGCACCTGGGCTCTCGAAAAACTGTCTCCCTTCCTTTGTTTTTTCTAGCTCTCCGGTGTGGGAGAAGCTTCCTGAAAGTATCAATCTCTACTCACTTCAGTATCTCCCTTTCACTCCTTCTACCCTAAGACATTTATAATCAGTTCCCAGTATTTAACATCTTCTGTATGAACTACCTATGATATTTTTGCTTTCCTAACTGGGCTCTGACAGACACCATCGAATAGCATGGATGTAAAAAGCTACCCCTATAGAGTATTGTAAAAACATACCGATAACATCAATATTATTACTAATATTAGTAATAAAAGAGCTACTACTTATTGGGAATCTATTTTGTGCCAGGCATTTTGTATAATAGCTTCCTTTCAAATAGCTTACATACACAAGAGGCAATGAAAAGAATGGAGTAAGAAGAGTAAAAAGCTATGCCAGCTTTGAACACAGTCTTTCTGTGTGTGTGTATTTTTTTTAATTGAAGTATAGTTAATTTACAATATTGTGTTAGTTTCAAGTATACAGCAAAGTGATTTAATTACACATATGTATATATCTATTTTTTTCAGATTCTTTTCCATTATAGGTTATTCCAAGATACTTAGTATAGTTCCCTGTGTTATACAGTAGGAGCTATATATATTTATATATAGATATATTAGTGTGTATTTGTTAATCCCAAACTCTTAATTTATCTCTGCCCCCCATCTCCTTTGGTAGCCACAAGTTTGTTTTCTGTGTCTGTGAGTTTATTTCTGTTTTGTAAATCAGTTCATTTTTATCATTTTTTTAGATTCCACATATAAGTAACATCATATGATATTTGTCTTTTTCTGACTTACTTCACTAAATATGATAATCTCTAGGTCCATCCATATTGCTGTAAAAGGCATTATTTTATTCATTTTAATGGCTGAGTAATATTCCATTGTATATATGTACCACATCTTCTTTATCCATTCATCTGCCCATGAACATTTAGGTTGCATCCATGTCTTGGCTATTGTTTAAGTAGTATTGCTATGAATATTGGAGTGTGTGTATCGTTTAGAATTAGAGTTTTTGTCTTTTTTGGATATATGCCCAGGAGTGGGATTGCAGGGTCAAATGGCAACTCTACTTTTAGTTTGTTAAGGAACCTCCACACTGTTCTCCATAGTGGCTGCACCAATTTTCATTCCCACTAACAGTGAAGGAGAGCTCCTTTTTTTCCACACTCTCTCCAGCATTTATTGTTTGTAGACTTTTTAATGATGGCCATTCTGACTGGTGTGAGGTGATACCTCATTGTAGTTTTGATTTGTGTTTCTCCAATAATTAGCAGTATTCAGCATCTTTTCATGTACCTGTTGCCCATCTGCATGTCTTCTTTGGAGAAATGTCTATTTAGATCTTCTGACCATTTTTGATTGGATTGTTTGTTTTTTTGCTATTGAGTTGTATGAGCTGTTTGTATATTTTGGAAATTAATCCCTTGTCGGTAGCATCATTTGCAAATATTTTCTCCCAGTCTGTACGTTGTCTTTTAGTTTTGTTTATGGTTTCCTTTGTTGTGCAAAAGCTTTTAAGGTCAATTAATCTATGACAAAGGAGCCAAGAAAATACAATGGAGAAAAAACAGTCTCTTCAATAAGTGGTGCTGGGAAAACTGGGCAGCCACATGTAAAAGAATGAAATTAGAACATTCTCTAATACCATATACAAAAATAAAGTAAAAATGGATTAAAGATCTAAATGTAAGATCAGATACTATAAAACTCCTAGAGGAAAACATAGGCAGAACACTCTTTGACATAAATCGCAGCAATATTTTTTTGGATTCATCTCCTAGAGTAATGGAAATAAAAACAAAAATAAACAAATGGGACCTAATTAAACTTAAAAGAACACAGTCTTTTTTAATTGTATAAAAGCACTGTCTATGTGTATTTGATAAATAAAAAATTAAAGTCAATGCTCAGAGTCAACTGTTTTGAAGTTAATCTGTCTCCCATGAAACATTACTTAGTAGTTATCCAACTATCAATTTGGTTAAGTTTAATATGTTTAATGCCGGAATCAGAATATGCTTCCAATGAAATGTTCTGGTGCTGTAACACTCACATGGTGAAATGCTGCCCTATCAAGCATTTCAGATGCCAAGTCCATTCAGTATCCTTAACTTGTGAAAATACTTTTGGCATTACATTTTATTTGCTGAAAAGTCGTCTCACTCAAAATGAACAGTTTGGTATTGCCAGTAGAGGCCTTGTGCAGCTGGCAACTTTTAATTGTTTCCTGTACAGCTTAGAATGACAATGATGCCAGTGGCCTAGTTTAATAATTGATTACTTATTTGAAAGAAGCTTTTTGTTTGCTTTGACTGGCTGTATTTTTAAAAAAGCTTTCTCTAAAAGAAAGACAATTACATAAGAATGTCTAATAGCAAGATTTTCATTCCTCAAGTTCCTTTGGAAAAAAATTTAACCTGTACCTTAAACATTTAGTTATCTAAATATTCTTAATCAATGACGGTGACTGCCATTTATTAATTTCTCCATGAATTTTTAAGTGATAATTTTAGTTTAAACTAAATTCCTCCTAATAACAACTTGTATTTTATATTAATCATAGATTTTGTATTATATTTTACTATTTCTACCAAAAAATTTGTTTTTGAAACTGGTCAATTCCTAATAATGTTAAGTATATATATTATATATGCCTACCATGTGTACAAGCTTCTTAAGAACAAATATTATGAAGATATCAATATTTGTACATACAAGATCTTGCACTAACAAAATATTCAACTAACTTGTTTCTATAACGGTGTCTTAAAGTTTACAACCACAAATTTAATAGTGAATTGCTAAAGCATTCCCTCTTAAAATTGAGAACTATGTCACATCAGAACAAGCCCCTTTGATCATGAATTCCATCTGGTTTATGTGCCTTCTGACATGTCGGCTAGTGATTAAACTGGATATTTATTCAAAAACCATTGTCTCAGTGCTAATCCTCAAGTGAAAACAAAGCACTCAATACGACAAACAAGGTCCCTACTCATAAAATTTTATTTAAGAAACATAAATAGGAAAAAATGAAATAAAAAGATAATTTCTCATGATAATAATATCATAAAGAGAGCCATTAACAGAAGTATTATCTAAGGAAGAATGATTGTAAATAAATCAAGAAAGAAATTCATAGAGGACATGAAAATTCAAGCTGTGAACTGAATCTTGTCAACAATGTATTCAGATAATCAGAAGAAGAAAGATTTTAGTCCATGACTAGCATGAAGTTCAGAGGTGGGAATAAACTTATTTGAAAAAGATTTTCTTTTTCTTCCTTTCCTTTCTTTCTTTCTTTCTTTTTCTTTCTTTCTCTTTCTTTCTCTCTTTCTCTCTTTTTTTCTTTCTTTCCTTTTTTTTTTTTAAGTAGAGTAAGTAATCTAGATTTTAAGCCAAGAACAACAGGAAATAAAATTTTGGTTCGGATTATGATATGAATGTTATGATAACAGATCTGGGTGTTGCTGTAAAAAATGAATTAAAAGTGGCAAAATATTAACATTCCTTAGTTCCAGGTAAGAAACAATGGTTGTTTAGGATAGTACCAATGGATATACAGAAAAACAGGCTTATTTGCAATGTAATCTATTGGCCAAATTAAAAATATTTGCTGATGAATTAGATGTGAGAGATGTAGGATAGAAAAAGTTGGGAGTACCGATGAAAATTTTAGGGAAAGCTCTTAAACAATGTTAAGAAAACTGATATTTTTGTCAAGCTTTACCACTTATGATCACCTAAATCTTATAAATGAAGTAATTATTCTTACTCTACTCTGAAGATGAGTTCACTGAATGCCAGGAAGATGAAGTCAATGTCTCAAGATCACAGAATTTTCTTTAAGGCAAAGTTATTTAAGAATTTTCTTTAAGGCAAAGTTATTTCTTTAAGGCAAAGTTAAGGCAAAGTTATAAAATAAAACTGCACAATCTATGTTTAAAATTTATGGTAGAAATACCACAGAAACATAATTTGCACCTAGTATCTTTCCAACTGGAGGTCACTGGAATAGGAAGTGGGGACATGTAACCAATTGTTTTTAGCATATAAGTTCCTCTATGTGCCTCTCAAATATTTGTAACCTAATTATAATTAGCAAACATCTCACTAAAATAAATATTTTTACCAAATCATTTGATATGGATTTTTTACATTAAAAACTTTAAATTTCATGAAAAATGACGATAAAAATATTTTTTTCACTACTACACATATATGATATGAAAATTTTTATTTCAATCAGGAGTTCATTAGGGATTAATTTAGCAAGTTAAGCTTGGAATATTGATATTATTATTATTAAGTACCTATTAAGTGCTAGTTACTTTCTGCAAGTCATTTCAGAAAGGAGATAGAATATATGCAAATTTTTCCAATAAGGATACTGAAGAGACGTTCAAGTAACTTGGTCAAGATCGCAAGGTTATAAACAGTCTAACTGGAATGTGACTCTCAACTACATTTAATTCTAATCCATAGAATAAAATTCTTCAGTACATACTACTTTTCCAGCACTATGCTATGTTTTGGGAAAAGAGTTACAGTGGTTAGAATGATATTGTTATTTTGAGATAGGTATAAAATTGCATTTTGGGTTGTGTGTATGTCATTCATTTTTTTCACCCAAATATAACCATGCCTTATTCAATAACTTACAGAGCTATCTCTAGCGCCTCATGTTTAGGTAATACAGAAAACCTAGACATTTTAACATGTATAGTTATAAAACAAAACAAGTTAGTTTCCCAGGAATATAAATTTTAATTAAATTATTTACTGAAAGTATTTCTTGGAAAATGCACAAAACCTAAGTGTGCTACTTAAAAAATTTTTACAAACTGAGAATACCCATGTGACTACCATCCAGTTCAATAAAGAGAATAATGCTAACAAACTGGAGGCCTCACTGCCTCCCCCTACGCCTTTCAATCTTTATCCCCCTGGCTTTTACAAAAGCTAACCAGTATCTTCACCTGTAAACACTGGAAATTAGTTTTGCCTGTATTGGGCCTTTATATAAATACAGTCATTTAGTATGCATTCTTTTGTAATGGCATTTTTCATCCAACATTATGTTTGTGAGAAGACATAATCTATGTTCATTTATTACATCCTCACATAGCATTGCATTTTTATATGCAGCAACTCATATACACAGTCTACTTTTGTTAAACATTTGGGTTGTATCCAGTTTGGGACTACTACAAAAAATTTTCCATATGGAAACTAAATTGACAAAACAGCATTTGTAAAAATGTTCATTCTGCATTGCTATTCTGTGTCATCTTCACATGAATGAAACATTCACATTGTTCTAGACTTACTTATTCTATTAGTCCACTTTTTTCTTTAACTGTGCATAACTCTTCTGTTATAGTAAGTCTTAATATTCAATAGAGTAACTCTTACCTTTTTTTCTTTCCCTCAACAATCAGGATATTTTTGGCCTTTGAATTTCTAATAATGTATCTATGTCTGCCAATTTTAGTAAAAGTTATGCATACATTTGTTTGGGAGTGTTTTGATTCTATAAGTCAATTTGTAAAGAACTGACAACTTTCCAGTATTACGTCCAATTCATGGATGTGCTATATTCCTTTATGTGTTTACTTCTTTTTAAAAAAAATCCCCTAATAATATTTTATATTTTTCAGTAAAAGTCCTTCATATCTTACCCTTATTTATTTATTTATAAATTATTATATAATTTATTTATATATTCCTAGGCCTTTGATACTGTTGTTGTTGTTCCAAATGGTGTGTGTGGGGTGTGAGCACTCATGAGTATTTATCCCTGTTTTTAACCTAGAAATGCAATCAAAATTTTATTGAATTTGTATCCAACAATATTGCTAAACTCATTTATTAGATCTAACGACTTACTTATAGGTTGTTTAGATAATCTACATACAGAATCATGTGAATGATTCATTCTGCCATTTTCTTTTCAATCCTTGGGCTTTTTACTTTAAAATTTTCTTTATTATCAAACTGGCTAGGACCTCTAATACAATATCAAATAGAAATAATGATAATGGGCTTCCATGCCTGATTCCTAAGCTTAGTGGGTTGCTTTACAAAATTTCAACATGCAGAGTAATTGTTTTTTGTAAGATTTTGTGGATATTCTTTATCAAATACAACTTAACATTCCTTGAATAAGACAATTTTTTGTGATGTATTATTCATTTTATTTATCAATGGATTAAATTTGTTAATGTTTCATTGATTTTTGCATCTATGTACATACTAGTAAAATACTTATAATTTTTTCCAATGTCTTCCTCAGATTTTGGGATGAAGAATACACTGGCCTCATAAAAGGATTCAGAACATCTTCCCCCTTTTTTTTTCCTATTCTCTGGAAGAATTTGCTATGGGATGGAAATTATTTCTTCTGTTTGAAAGCATTCCTCAGTGTAGCACCTTAGCCTGGATTCATCATTGTGGGTAAGTTTTTAAATGCAGATTCTATTTCTTTAACATGTAACAGGACTAATTAGAATAACCCTTTATTCATGTGTCATTGTTAGTAAGTTGTATTTTAATTCCTATAGGAATTTTTCCTGTTTAATTTTTAAAACAATTATTGGCATTAGTTGTTCACAATACTCTTTTTGGTTTCTTAAAATATCTGTAGTATCTGTAGTCATATCCTTTATTCCTTACTGATGTTGACTATTTTGTTTCTAAGCTCTCTCTTTCTCTGCCTCTCTCTCTTCTCTCCATTGTCAGAAAGAGTTCACTTTTTCCTGCCTATTCCAAGCAATAACTTTGTTATTTCTCTCTTTAGCAATTTGGATATATTATATATTCATTATCATTTAGTACAAAATTTTTTCTAGTTACCATTATAATTTATTTCTTTGAGCTATGGATGATTTAGAAAAAAAAAGCTTTACATTTCTTAACGTAACATAGGTTGATTTTCAAATTATATTTTGTTACGGCTTTCTAGCTTATTTCTATTATTTTGCGATCAGAATCATTCTAAACCATTTAAATCCTATAACTATGTCAACATTTGCTTAGTGGCATAACATATGGTGAAATTTCATTAATGTTCCATGTGTACTTTAAAAAGATGTTCTTTCTACAATTGTTGGAAGTAGTCTTCTATAGATAAAAATTTTATCAAATTTGGTAATCAAGGAGTTCAAATCTTCTATAGTCTTACTCATTTTTTGTCTGATTGTCCTATCAAGCACTGAGAAAGGTATGTTAAAGTCTCCCACTATAATTGTGGATTTTTATATTTGTATTTTTCTTTTGTTTTATTTTGATGTTACAATATCATGTGACTACAATTTAAAATTTGCTATATTTTCATGACTAATTAAGCATTTTATCGTCATGAAATTTTTCTCTATCTTTATCTTTTCCCCTTAAATTTAACTGTATCTGATTAATAGCTCCATTAATTTCTTTTGGTTGGTATTTGCCTAATATTTGATTTTCCACGCTTTTTCTTTTAAATGCTCTTCATTTTATATATTTCTATTATTAGTATATAACTTATTTTCTTTTGTGTCTGATAATTATCATCTATTAATTAAACATGAATTTCACTTATATTAAAGTACCTTCTGACATTCTCAGTTTAAATAAACCACTTTACTGTTTTTTTCTTCTATATTCTGCATGTTGTGTATTTTATCACTTGACATATATACTGAATTTTTAAAATTATCCAATTGTCCTTCTATTACCCATGTTTACTCATTCTTTAACCATTATAGTAATGGTAAAATTATATCATATATTGCTATCTTATCAAAAACTAATAAAATAAATATATTTCAACATGAAAATGTCAAGGGCTTTGAATCACATTACCTCCACATTACCTCAATTTTATCACATTAGCTCATAAATTTCTCTGAATTAATATCTTCTTGCTCTCATGTATCTTAAATTTTTAAAACTCTATTAGATGTCACTATATTGTTTTAAAAAGTTAATATTCATTTCGACTTACCAAAATATTTTACTTTTAGAAATTCTTTGTTCTTTCCTGATTGTATGATCTTCTATCTGGTTTCATTTATATTTTGTTTGAAGATAATCCTATAATACTTCTTTTATCACCAGGGATGCTAGTGATACATTTTCTCAGATTTTTTAAGAAAAAGGTTTTTGGGATTCTCGGGAAGATGGCGGAAGAGTAAGACGCGGAGATCACCTTCCTCTCCACAGATACACCAGAAATACATCTACACGTGGAACAACTCCTGCAGAACACCTACTGAAGGCTGGCAGAAGACCTCAGACCTCCCAAAAGGCAAGAAACTCCCCACGTACCTGGGTAGGGCAAAAGGAAAAAAGAATAAACAGAGACAAAAGAATAGGGACGGCACCTGCACCAGTGGGAGGGAGCTGTGAAGGAGGAAAAGTTTCCACACACTAGGAAGCCCCTTCGCGGGCGGAGACTGCGGGAGGCGGAGGGGGGAGCTTCGAAGCCGCGGAGGAGTGCACAGCAACGGGTGCGGAGGGCAAAGCGGGGAGATTCCCGCACAGAGGATCGGTGCCGACCGGCACTCACCAGCCCGAGAGGCTTGTCTGCTCACCCGCCGGGACGGGCGGGGCTGCGAGCTGAGGCTCTGAGGCTAGGGTTTCGGTTTCGGACGGAGCGCAGGGAGAGGACTGGGGTTGGCGGCTTGAACATAGCCTGAAGGGGTTAGTGCACCACAGCTAGCCGGGAGGGAGTCCGGGGAAAAGCCGGCACCTGCCGAAGAGGCAAGAGACTTTTTCTTCCCTCTTTGTTTCCTGGTGCGTGAGGAGAGGGGTTTAAGAACGCTGCTTAAAGGAACTCCAGAGACGGGCGCGAGCCGCGGCTAAAAGCGCGAACCCCAGTGACGGGCGCGAGCCGCGGCTGAAAGCGCGGACCCCAGAGACGGGCGCGAGCCGCGGCTGAAAGCGCGGACCCCAGAGACGGGCGCGAGCCGCGGCTGAGGGCGCGGACCCCAGAGACGGGCGCGAGCCGCGGCTGAGGGCGCGGACCCCAGAGACGGGCGCGAGCCGCGGCTGAGGGCGCTGACTCCAGAGACGGGCGCAAGCCGCGGCTGGAGGCGCGGACCCCAAGGCGGGCGGGAGACGTTGGGGCTGCTGCTGCCGCCACCAAGGGGCCTGTGCGCGAGCGCAGGTCGCTCTCCACTCCCCTCTTCCGCGGAGCCTGTGCAGCCCGCCACTGCCGGGTTCCCGGGATCCGGAGACGACTTCCCCGGGAGAGCGCACGGCGGGCCTCGGGCTGGTGCAGAGTCACGCCGGACTTTGCCGCCGCAGGCCCGCCCCGCATTCCGTGCCCCTCCCTCCCCGCCGCCGGCCTCCGTACGCCAGAACCCCCGAATCAGCGGCTCCTTTAACCCCGTCCTGTCTGAGCAAAAAACAGACGCCCTCCAGCGACCTACACGCAGAGGCAGGGCCAAATCCAAAGCTGAGCCCCTGGGAGCTGTGAGAACAAAGAAGAGAAAGGGAAATCTCTCCCAGCAGCCTCAGAAGCAGCGGATTAAAGCTCCACAATCAACTTGATGTACCCTGCATCTGTGGAATACATGAATAGACAGCCAATCATCCCAAATTAAGGAGGTGGACTTTGGGAGCAAGATCTATGATTTTTCTCCCTATTCCTCTTTTTGTGAATGTGTATGTGTATGCTTCTGTGTGAGATCTTGTCTGTATAGTCTTGCTTCCACCATTTGTCCTAGGTTCTATCCGTCCATGGTTTTTTCTTAAAATTTTTTTTCTTAATAATCAATTTTAATTTTAAGAACGTTATTATACTTTACCTTCGTCCTTTCTTTCTTTCTTTCTTTCCTTCCTTCCTTCCCTCCTTTAGACAACGAATCATCCCAAATTGAGGAGGTGGTCTCTGACAGCAAGATTTATGATTTTTCCCCCTTTACCTCTTTTTGTGAGGGTGTATGTGTACGCTTCTGTGTAAGACTTTGTCTGTATAGCTTTGCTTCCAACATTTGTCCTAAGGTTCTATCCGTCCCTTTTTTTTTTTTTCTAATTAAGAATTTTTTAATTCAATAACTTTATTATACTCTATTTTATTTTTACTGTATCTTCTTTCTGTTTTCCCTTCTTTCCCTCCTTCCTTCCTTCCTCCCTCCCTCCTTTCGTTCCTTCTTGCCTTCTTTCCTTCCTTGCTTCTTTCTTTCTTCCTTCCTTCCTTCCTTCCTTCCCTCCTTCCTTCCCTCCTTTAGACAACGAATTATCCCAAATTGAGGAGGTGGTCTCTGACAGCAAGATTTATGATTTTTCCCCCTTTACCTCTTTTTGTGAGGGTGTATGTGTACGCTTCTGTGTAAGACTTTGTCTGTACAGCTTTGCTTCCAACATTTGTCCTAAGGTTCTATCCGTCCTTTTTTTTTTTTTCTAATTAAGAATTTTTTAATTCAATAACTTTATTATACTTTATTTTATTTTTACTGTATCTTCTTTCTTTTTGTTTTTCCTTCTTTCCCTCCTTCCTTCCTCCCTCCCTCCCTCCCTCCTTTCGTTCCTTCTTGCCTTCTTTCCTTCTTTGCTTCTTTCTTTCTTTCTTCCTTCCTTCCTTCCTTCCTTCCTTCCCTCCTTCCTTCCCTCCTTTCCTTCTTTCTTTCCTCATACGTCTACTAATTCCCTCTACTTTTTCCCCCTTTTATTCTGAGCCGTGTGGATGAAAGGCTCTTGGTGCTCCAGCCAGGAGGCAGGGCTCTCCCTCTGAGGTAGGAGAGCCAACTTCAAGACACTGGTTCACAAGAGACCTCCCAGCTCCAGATAATATCAAACGGCGAAAATCTCCCAGAGACCTCCATCTTAACACCAGCACCCAGCTTCACTCAACGACCAGAAAGCCACAGTGCTGGACAACCTGTGCCAAACAACTAGCAAAACAGGAACACAACCCCATCCATTAGCAGAGAGGCTGCCTAAAATCATAATAAGGCCACAGACACCCCAAAACACACCACCAGACGTGAACCTGCCCACTAGAGAGACAAGATCCAGCCTCTTCCACCACAACACAGGCACTAGTCCCCTCCACCAGGAAGCCTACACAACCCACTGAACCAACCTTAGCCACTGGAGACAGACATCAAAAACAGGAGGAACTACGAACCTGCAGCCTGCAAAAAGGAGACCCCAAACACAGTAAGATAAGCAAAATGAGAAAACAGAAAAACACACAGCAGATAAAGGAGCAAGATAAAAATGCACCAGACCTAACAAATGAAGAGGAAATAGGCAGTCTACCTGAAAAAGAATTCAGAATAATGATAGTAAGGTTGATCCGAAATCTTGGAGATAGAATGGACAATAGAATGGACAAAATGCAAGAATCAGTTAACAAGGACCTAGAAGAACTAAAGATGAAACAAGCAATGATGAACAACACAATAAATGAAATTAAAAATACTCTAGATGGGATCAATAGCAGAATAACTGAGGCAGAAGAACGGATAAGTGACCTGGAAGATAAAATAGTGGAAATAACTACTGCAGAGCAGAATAAAGAAAAAAGAATGAAAAGAACTGAGGACAGTCTCAGAGACCTCTGGGACAACATTAAACGCACCAACATTCGAATTATAGGGGTTCCAGAAGAAGAAGAGAAAAAGAAAGGGACTGAGAAAATATTTGAAGAGATTATAGTTGAAAACTTCCCTAATATGGGAAAGGAAATAGTTAATCAAGTCCAGGAAGCACAGAGAGTCCCATACAGGATAAATACAAGGAGAAATACGCCAAGACACATATTAATCAAACTGTCAAAAATTAAAAACAAAGAAAGCATATTAAAAGCAGCAAGGGAAAAACAACAAATAACACATAAGGGAATCCCCATAAGGTTAACAGCTGATCTTTCAGCAGAAACCCTACAAGCCAGAAGGGAGTGGTAGGACATACTGAAAGTGATGAAGGAGAAAAACCTGCAACCAAGACTACTCTACCCAGCAAGGATCTCATTCAGATTTGATGGAGAAATAAAAACCTTTACAGACAAGCAAAAGCTGAGAGAGTTCAGCACCACCAAACCAGCTTTACAACAAATGCTAAAGGATCTTCTCTAGGCAAGAAACACAAGAGAAGGAAAAGACCTATAATAACGAACCCAAAACAATATAGAAAATGGGAATAGGAACATACATATCGATAATTACCTTAAATGTAAATGGACTAAATGCTCCCACCAAAAGACACAGATTAGCTGAATGGATACAAAAACAAGACCCTTACATATGCTGTCTACAAGAGACCCACTTCAGACCTAGAGACACATACAGACTAAAAGTAAGGGGATGGAAAAAGATATTCCATGCAAATGGAAACCAAAAGAAAGCTGGAGTAGCAATTCTCATATCAGACAAAATAGACTTTAAAATAAGGACTATTAAAAGAGACAAAGAAGGACACTACATAATGATCAAGGGATCGATCCAAGAAGAAGATATAACAATTGTAAATATTTATGCACCCAACATAGGAGCACCTCAATACATAAGGCAAATACTAACAGCCATAAAAGGGGAAATTGACAGTAACACATTCATAGTAGGGGACTTAAACACCCCACTTTCACCCATGGACAGATCATCCAAAATGAAAATAAATAAGGAAACACAAGCTTTAAATGATACATTAAACAAGATGGACTTAATTGATATTTATAGGACACTCCATCCAAAAACAACAGAATACACATTTTTCTCAAGTGCTCACGGAACATTCTCCAGGATAGATCATATCTTGGGTCACAAATCAAGCCTTGGCAAATTTAAGAAAATTGAAATTGTATCAAGTATCTTTTCTGACCACAACGCCATGAGACTAGATATCAATTACAGGAAAAGATCTGTAAAAAATACAAACACATGGAGGCTAAACAATACACTACTTAATAATGAAGTGATCACTGAAGAAATCAAAGAGGAAATCAAAAAATACCTAGAAACAAATGACAATGGAGACACAACGACCCAAAACCTGTGGGATGCAGCAAAAGCAGTTCTAAGGGGGAAGTTTATAGCAATACAAGCCCACCTTAAGAAGCAGGAGACATCTAGAATAAACAACCTAACCTTGCACCTCAAGCAATTAGAGAAAGAAGAACAAAAAAACCCCAAAGCTAGCAGAAGGAAAGAAATCATAAAAATCAGATCAGAAATAAATGAAAAAGAAATGAAGGAAACAATAGCAAAGATCAATGAAACTAAAAGCTGGTTCTTTGAGAAGATAAACAAAATAGATAAACCACTAGCCAGACTTATCAAGAAAAAAAGGGAGAAGACTCAAATCAATAGAATTAGAAATGAAAAAGGAGAGGTAACAACTGACACTGCAGAAATAAAAGAGATCATGAGAGATTACTACAAGCAACTCTATGCCAATAAAATGGACAATCTGGAAGAAATGGACAAATTCTTAGAAATGCACAACCTGCCAAGACTGAATCAGGAAGAAATAGAAAATATGAACAGACCAATCACAAGCACTGAAATTGAAACTGTGATTAAAAATCTTCCAACAAAGAAAAGCCCAGGACCAGATGGCTTCACAGGCGAATTCTATCAAACATTTAGAGAAGAGCTAACACCTATCCTTCTCAAACTCTTCCAAAATATAGCAGAGGGAGGAACACTCCCAAACTCATTCTACGAGGCCACCATCACCTTGATACCAAAACCAGGCAAGGATGTCACAAAGAAAGAAAACTACAGACCAATAACACTGATGAACATAGATGCAAAAATCCTCAACAAAATACTAGCAAACAGAATCCAACAGCACATTAAAAGGATCATACACCATGATCAGGTGGGGTTTGTTCCAGGAATGCAAGGATTCTTCAATATACGCAAATCTATCAATGTGATAAACCATATTAACAAACTGAAGGAGAAAAACCATATGATCATCTCAATAGATGCAGAGAAAGCTTTTGACAAAATTCAACACCCATTTATGATAAAAACCCTGCAGAAAGTAGGCATAGAGGGAACTTTCCTCAACATAATAAAGGCCATATACGACAAGCCCACAGCAAACATCATCCTCAATGGTGAAAAACTGAAAGCATTTCCACTAAGATCAGGAACAAGACAAGGGTGCCCACTCTCACCACTCTTATTCAACATAGTTTTGGAAGTTTTAGCCACAGCAATCAGAGAAGAGAAGGAAATAAAAGGAATACAAATCGGAAAAGAAGTAGTAAAGCTGTCACTGTTTGCAGATGACATGATCCTATACATAGAGAATCCTAAAGATGCTACCAGAAAACTACTAGAGCTAATCAATGAATTTGGTAAAGTAGCAGGATACAAAATTAATGCACAGAAATCTCTGGCATTCCTATATACTAATGATGAAAAATCTGAAAGTGAAATCAAGAAAACACTCCCATTTACCATTGCAACAAAAAGAATAAAATATCTAGGAATAAACCTACCTAAGGAGACAAAAGACCTGTATGCAGAAAACTATAAGACACTGATGAAAGAAATTAAAGATGATACAAATAGATGGAGACATATACCATGTTCTTGGATTGGAAGAATCAACATTGTGAAAATGACTCTACTACCCAAAGCAATCTATAGATTCAATGCAATCCCTATCAAACTACCACTGGCATTTTTCACAGAACTAGAACAAAAAATTTCGCAATTTGTATGGAAACACAAAAGACCCCGAATAGCCAAAGCAATCTTGAGAACAAAAAAAAGGAACTGGAGGAATCAGGCTCCCTGACTTCAGACTATACTACAAAGCTACAGTTATCAAGACAGTATGGTACTGGCACAAAAACAGAAAGATAGATCAATGGAACAGGATAGAAAGCCCAGAGATAAACCCATGCACATATGGACACCTTATCTTTGATAAAGGTGGCAGGAATGTACAGTGGAAAAAGGACAGCCTCTTCAATAAATGGTGCTGGGAAAACTGGACAGGTACATGTAAAAGAATGAAATTAGAACACTCCCTAACACCATACACAAAAATAAGCTCAAAATGGATTAAAGACCTAAATATAAGGCCAGAAACTATCAAACTATTAGAGGAAAACATAGGCAGAACACTCTATGACATAAATCACAGCAAGATTCTTTCTGACCCACCCCCTAGAGTAATGGAAATAAAAACAAAAATAAACAAATGGGACCTAATGAAACTTCAAAGGTTTTGCACAGCAAAGGAAACCATAAACAAGACCAAAAGACAACCCTCAGAATGGGAGAAAATATTTGCAAATGAAGCAACTGACAAAGGATTAATCTCCAAAATTTACAAGCAGCTCATGCAGCTCAACAACAAAAAAACAAACAACCCAATCCAAAAATGGGCAGAAGACCTAAATAGACATTTCTCCAAAGAAGATATACAGACTGCCAACAAACACATGAAAGAATGCTCAACATCATTAATCATTAGAGAAATGCAAATCAAAACTACAATGAGATATCATCTCACACCAGTCAGAATGGCCATCATCAATAAATCTAGAAACAATAAATGCTGGAGAGGGTGTGGAGAAAAGGGAACCCTCTTGCACTGCTGGTGGGAATGTGAATTGGTTCAGCCACTATGGAGAACAGTATGGAGGTTCCTTAAAAAACTACAAATAGAACTACCATATGACCCAGCAATCCCACTACTGGGCATATACCGTGAGAAAACCGAAATTCAAAAAGAGTCATGTACCAAAATGTTCATCGCAGCTCTATTTACAATAGCCCGGAGATGGAAACAACCTAAGTGCCCATCATCGGATGAATGGATAAAGAAGATGTGGCACATATATACAATGGAATATTACTCAGCCATAAAAAGAAACGAAATTGAGCTATTTGTAATGAGGTGGATAGACCTAGAGTCTGTCATACACAGTGAAGTAAGTCAGAACGAAAAAGACAAATACAGTATGCTAACACATATATATGGAATTTAAGAAAAAAAAAAAATGTCATGAAGAACCTAGGGGTAAGGCAGGAATAAAGACGCAGACCTCCTAGAGAACGGACTTGAGGTTATGGGGAGGGGGAAGGGTGAGCTGTGACAGGGCGAGAGAGAGTCATGGACATATACACACTAACAAACGTAGTAAGGTAGATAGCTAGAGGGAAGCAGCCGCATGGCACGGGGATATTGGCTCGGTGCTCTGTGACAGCCTGGAGGGGTGGGATAGGGAGGGTGGGAGGGAGGGAGACGCAAGAGGGAAGAGATATGGGAACATATGTATATGTATAACTGATTCACTTTGTTATAAAGCAGAAACTAACACACCATTGTAAAGTAATTATACCCCAATAAAGATGTTAAAAAAAAAAAAAAAAAGAAAAAGGTTTTTATTTTATCTTTATTTTTGATCAAAATTTTGCTAAAATTCTAGGCCAGAATTCTCCCCCACCACCACACACACTAAATGTTAAATATCATATTCAGTCATGTTTTTGCTTCTGTTGTTTTCTCTGAGAAGTTATGTGTCAGTATTGTCATTGATTATTTGAAGACATTCACTTGTATCTTATAACAACTTTCCACTTTCCTATATCTTTATTTCTTTTATACATTCATATGTGAGAAACATGTCATTACATTTGCCAGTTTATTGCATTTAGTCTGACCAATAATTAAGTATGTTTTGGGCCATGATTCTAAAGTTTGCTTAGACTTAAAAATGGTTATGAGGTAAATTTTGTTATGCATATTTTACCATGATATAATAAAAGGAATGGGGAAAATGCTATGATGTGAGTGAACCTTGGAAAAATAAATAAAGTTTGCTTAGGTTGGGGGTAAATCAAATGGGAAATTTAAAATAAATTCTCCATTTACTTATTCTTCAATTATGATACAATCACCTATACCAACTCAGTTTAAAAATATTGTAAGTTTAAAATTATATTTACCTGTAGCTTAAATAAACATACCCACACACAGACTTTTAGTGACTCCATGAAATTTAGGTTTAGAATTAAATATAGGTGTAACTTAAATAATTCTTATGCTTTCATGCTTTAAAATAAACTGAAATCCTGATACTTCTTGTTAGGATGTAAAATGATTGTAAAGCCTATGCTCTCATGGTAGCAAAAGGAAAACAAAAAATGAATTATTTAAAAGACAATAGCCTTTTATAGGAGGCGACTGCAGAATAGTAGATGCAAGGAACCCTGAGAAACTGAATTCCTGAGATGAACATGTTTTCCATAGGTGAGCAGAGAACCATAGCTGCTGAGAATAAAACACTTTTTCCAGGTGCAGACAGATAAAGAAGCAGGCAGAATTTTTAATGACAATTTGAAACAGCATGATAAATTAGAACCCAAAAAGCTTCAAATGTAAAATTAAATCACTCAACCTAAAATTCTCCTCTTTCCTGAATTTTTCTGAAAAATTAGCAGTAAAAAAAGCAGCTAGAAATTAGAGAGAATTTATGAAGTCTTGATGATATTCAAAGAGTTTACATTCATAAACACTGACACAAAACTCTATGAAATAGCACTCCAGTTACAGTCCAGGTCAAATGTTTACCAGATTAAAGAGATCAGCCCTTCAGTAACTGTTATGTGAGCAGATAGTGTTTTTACTAACAAGGTCTAAAAACAATCTAATCAAAATAGCACCTGAATTGGTAGAATTAGAATGTTTAACTCCTTATCCTAGCTGCGAGATGAAGGAAGGAGCTGTAAGCTCAGGAATGTAAATTTAAAAAGTTATATTTCCATCTTCTCTACACTGTTATTTTATACCCATTATCTGGAAAACAAAAGAAGAGGGAAAAAGTGAGAAGGATGAAAAAAACAAGAAACTTGATACATAACTAAGAGAAAAATATTCAGTAGAAACAGACCCACAGATGACTCAGATATTGGCACTAACATTTAAACAATGATAATTAAGGGACTTCCCGGGGGGTCCAGTGGTTGATACTTCACCTTCCAAAGCAGGGGGTGCTGGTTCAATCCGTGCTCAGGGAGCTGAGATCCCACATGCCTTGTGGCCAAAAAACCAAAACATAAAACAGAAGCAATATTGTAATAAATTCAATAAAGTCTTTAACAATGGTCCACATCAAAAAGATCTTTAAAAAATAAATGATGATTAAATATATAATACAGCCTCAAGGAGAAAAGCAAGCTGATTGTTTTCACAGCTGAGGCAAGAGAGACCTTTTGATGTTTCTTCCCTAAACAGTAAACTTTTTTTTTTTCAAATATGACTCTACAGAAAGGGACAGGTTGAAGGCCACATCATTCAGAACAGGATATGGGATAGAAGTCCCTTTCAAATGGAAAGAGGAAAAGCTTCTTCCTTCAATACTTTTGAAGTACTTTTGAAAGGAAGACAGAAATAAAAGTAGAGCAAAGAGGTCAGATGGGATTATGGACCTAAACTTTGGGGTTTGAGAAGGTTGTTGCTATGCAAATATCCATGTTTGTATATAGGAAAGACAACCAAGCTAGTACTGCTCATCACTGGCAGATTTACCACCACTTAGCACCATTTAATGTGGAGTGGGAGCTACTCTGCATGACCGGTGAAAGAAGTAAAAACTAAGGTAGTTTTTCTAATTCCCGTTACTCTCAAGCAGTAGCAGATAATTAAGAAATTCCTAAATGCTATGGGAAGGGAACACGGAATGCTGAGGTTAAAGGAGCCATAATACAAAGGATCTTTGAATCCAGAGACAAAGCTATTTGCCCAGATGCCAGTAGTGGGTGTCATGTCATTCCAAAAGATTAGATAGGATTAGTCATAACATGGCAAATACGAGTAAGGAACTAAAACAAATCAGTCATTTTTCATCAGAGCAAGAGCAAGAGATCATGATATTCCTAACTGATTGAGTCTCTTCTCTGACTGGCTTCTGTGGAGTCATAAAAGCCACTCTAGGTACTTAGTGCCTATTTGGAGAAGACTATAGTAGATATATGAAACACGGAGGATTTCCATGCAACAGTCTGGGAAAAAACTTTTAAGTTTTTGTTATTGGAAAGTTATTGGAAAGTTAAAAACGAAATAAATAAATAGCACCAAAAAAACCCCACATTATTTTTGCCTATTTGAGAAGCTGAGAAGTAGTCTAAATTTATAATTTACTATCTGAACAAATGCAGCAGAAGCTGAGAATGTAATTTTATTTTTTAACATAGATAGGAATTATTTTTAAGAACTAGTCAATAGCCTAAAAGGCACAATTCTAAAATGGCTTCTTAAGCTGTTCTCTTGATGTTTAGTAAGAAAAAACTGAAAATGAAAAAAATCCATGTATTTAATTAATCAAATGTCTAGCTTTGTCCTAGACAAAGATTATGTCCAAAACATAATCTAGGATAGGGAAAACAGACTCTCAGTGTGTTTGTTCCCTTCACACTGTTGGGAGGGGGACATCCAGGGAAAAGCCAAAGCAGGACTCTCAATAATGCAGGGCGCAGGAAAAGGGCCTCTTTTGCCCAGACCTAAGGATGGTACTGTCTCTCCAGCAGTTCTATGCTTCTCTGATAATATTAATGTGAACCGAATGGGGAAACATGGGGATGTTTAAAAGGAAGTATCAGTAGAGACCCAGCTAGGAATGTGAGAGAGATTATACTTAAGTACACAGACTAAAGTCAAATGCAGAGGTATGTTAATTCTGTGAGCTGCAGCTGGGATGAGTCATAGCTTGTAAATGGTTCTTATTTGGACATTAGTAATGCAAAGTTATAAAATTATGTGGCTTTTAGGTCAACTA
Organism: Delphinus delphis; assembly: GCF_949987515.2. Classification (NCBI taxonomy): domain Eukaryota; kingdom Metazoa; phylum Chordata; class Mammalia; order Artiodactyla; family Delphinidae; genus Delphinus; species Delphinus delphis. Next base: position 51,101,229 of record NC_082686.1, read on the forward strand.
AACAATGCACTGTTGCTAATAAGATATCTTCATAATTTCCCACCAACCTACACACTGAGTCATCACATTTCTGATATCTATCAGGCTAATCGTTTTCTCCTCAAAAGGAAGTGCTACCTAGACTGATATACTCATTCTAACAGGATATGAGCAACTAAATTTTATATAATCAATCTTCAGAAGACTTGGCCCTAACTCACCCTGTCCAGTGTTTCGTATCTTTTAATATTTATGCAGAAAGTATAATTTAAAAATTTTTCTAGATTGAAGAAAAACAGTGCTTTCCTTGATTTTTTAGTGCTTTTCAAGCAGTCAATTATCTAACATTATTAATGAAGACAGACCAACTTTATTCCTAAAGGATATGCTCCATTAACATCAATTAACATCCATGTAATATGTACCGATATGGTGTAAAAATTGTAAGGGGAAGATAATCTAAGTGTTTGAAAGATGAACTATTTAATTGTTACTTATTACTCATATCAGAGTTTAATATGTGTTGCATTAGAAAAACAATAATAATGTATTTAATAGTAATATACCTTTCAGTAAAAGGCTTCTCTGGTACCAGTAAGGTAGAAGTAGTGAGAAGGTATATAATTCATTTTTTAACCTCTAGGATAACTGTGGTATAAAAATATTCCATCATTTCCTCTAGTCAACAAAGAAAGCCAATATTGTGAATTTAATCCAAAGTGAGTTATTCTGATTTCTGTAGTTATTTTACCATCAATAAAAGCAATCAGCAATTTTGGATTTATTAACTATGAATAGTATTCCTATTATTTTCATCCCTATGTTCAAATCATATTGTGACTGATTAACAAAGAAGAAATAAGATATTTTAATAGACTGTCCACATAAAATCTGTCTACTACCAACCCTACTAACCTTTTCTGTTTTAGTGTACCTCTCGTTTCTGGCTTCCACCTTCACATTTAAACTTGACTTTAGATTGATAATTAACTATTTTAAAAAAACAGTGTTTTGCTCCATCCTCGCTGTCACACAATCTTAATTATAAAATTTTGTAAGACTTTAATTAGAAGACTTTATATTAGTATGCAAATATATTTTGTTCTTCACGGTGGATATCATTCAGTGTCAGGAATCTGTCTTTTATTTAGCAAGGGGTTCATGGGTTGCAATCAGTATAATCAGGCAGATCCTGAAGTTTAATGAACATTCAGGGAAAAAAAAATTCTACAGAAAGTAGAAAGTAATAACTCAGGACTTCCCTGGTGGTCCAGTGGTAAAGAATCCCCCTTACAGTGCAGGAGACGTGGGTTCGATCCCTGGTCAGGGAACTAAGATCCCACATGCCGTGGGGCAACTAAGCCTGCGCCCCACAACTAGAAAGAAGCCTGAGTGCCGCACAACTAAGACCCGATGTAGCCAAAAATAAATAATAACTAAATAAATAAAAAGAAAATAATAACTCTAATAATTTGACTATTCTTTGGTTTCTTAAAGATCTAGTTTTTCTTCTAATGTCTCTGCTTGGTCAAAGAAGAACAAAGTCCCATGTCTCTTGCTTTGCTCTGTTAGCCATGCTGATGATAAACAGAACATTTAAAGAAATGGTTGCATACTGTGGTTATTTTTTTGGAGATCAAAGCTGGAAGATTGATTGCAAATAAAAAGATAATCATCAAACTATTCTCTGTCCCCAGTGCATTATTGCACTAGGAAAGGAAATTAAAGTTAAATGAGCTTAAAAGGTAAATTATTTATAAAGGAAGTTTTTTGGTATAGTTAGGCCATTTTATTTATCAAATCAGTGATTTGATTTTTTTTTTTTTTTTTTGCGGTACACGGGCCTCTCACTGTTGTGGCCTCTCCCGTTGCGGAGCACAGGCTCCAGACGTGCAGGCTCAGCGGCCATGGCTCACGGGCCTAGCCGCTCCACCACATGTGGGATCTTCCCGGACCGAGGCACGAACCCGTGTCCCCTGCATCGGCAGGCGGACTCTCAACCACTGCGCCACCAGGGAAGCCCAATGACTTGATTTTTAATGAAATAATGCAAATTCTCCACAATTATATATTTTTTCAAAAAGCATTTTATAACAGTCTCAGATTTTTTTTAAAAAAGTGAAGATAGTAATATAGCCACGTTTCCCTATTATTAACATCTTACCTTAGTATGGTACATTTGTTATAATTAATGAACTGTTACTGATTAATCATGAGTAAGTAAAGTCCATATTTTATTAAGGTATCTTTGTTTTTTATAGAATTTCCTTTTTTCTACTTCAGAATCCCATCCAGGATATGACATTGCACTTAGTTGTCATGTCCCCTTAGACTACTCTTGGCTGTAACAATTTCTTAGAATTCTCTTATTTTGGATAACTCTGTCAGTTTTGAGGACTGCTGTTCAGGTATTTTGTGGCTGTCCCTTAACTGGGATTTGTCTGATAGGTTTCTCATAATTAGATTTGGATTATGTGTTTTGCGGGAGGAGAGCACAGAGGGAAAGTGCTATTTTCATCATATCATGTCAAGGGTATATGCTATCAACGTGACTTATCACTGTTGATGCTGACCTTAACCACATGGCTGCGATAGTGTTTAGCAGAGTTCTCCACTGTAAAGTTACTTCTTTTCCCTCCCTCCGTATTTTACCCTTTGGAAGGAAATTACTATGCACAGCCCATACTTAAGAAATGGGGAGTTATGCTCCACCTCCCTGAAGGTAGAGTATCTACATAAATTATTTGGAATTGTTTTGCATAGATTTGTATTTTACCCATTTATTTATTCAATCATTTATTTATATCAATATGGACTCTTATCTTTATTTTGCACTTTGGCTTATAATCCAGTATTACTATGTCTATTTTTTTTGTTCAAACTATTGTAGATTTGGCCATTGGGAACACTTTCAGTTGATTTCCGTTTACTTACCGTATCTCTTTGATATATCCACGTCATAGTGCTCTTTTTTGTTTTTATTTTAAGTTTCCTTACTTTCTGGCACTGAAAGGTACTCCAGGTTCATCTTGTGTATTTCTGTCCCAGTCCCAGAATCAGCCATTTCTCCAAGGAGCTCATTTCTTTAATTGAAAATCATATTATAAACCAAGACCTGGGTATTAGGTGTGTTCACTGTTACTGAGTGTCATTATTACCAGTCCCTCTCAAATGACAGAGAAAGGAATTATATGTGTACATACTAGTGTGTATGCACGTATCTCTAAAATTTCTATATGTAATAATCTATATCTATATTAAGTGAAATATCAGTTAATAGTGATGTCTCCAACTTTAATACATTATAATGGACCATTCTAGCTTCTTCCCTTTCTTACCTGTGAAGTCCCATTTCAACAATGAGAAACCTGGCCTCCACCATCCATCTATTTACTTGATTGTTCAATTCCAGTATACATATATGTTAGTGTCAGACATGTTGACCTGTGCCCTCTGTGAGAAATAAACTTTAACAACTAAGGTACAGGACCCATGTACAATTACTTCTGCTTTAGTGTTACAAACTCTGCTCATTTCCAAAATTACTTAGGTCAGCACCATTCTCCCCCATGCTCTTCAGTGAGGTTGTTTCGTAAGTTCATAATAGATTTAGATTGCTTTGTTGTCACATTCTGTATTCCATCCAAAGAGCTCATGACTACCTAAATAATTCTTTTAAAAATTAAAGTTCAAAAATTAAAGTTCAATCTTTGTGCTATAAATTTATATGGGTTTTAAGAAAGGCACTGTATTGTATATCTCTTATTACAGTATCAAACAAACTAGTTTCAATGCTCTAAAAATGCCCCTTTGTTTCACTTATCCGTCTCTTTTTTCCAGCCTCCAGGAACCCCTGGCAACCCTGTTCTTTTTACTATCACTGTAGTTTTAGTGATAGTTGGAATCATACAGTATGGAGCCTTTCAGACTGACTTTTTTCACTTAGCAATACATATTCAAGATTCATTCATGTCTTTTCATGGCTTTACAGATCATTTCTTTTTTTCACTGAACAGTAGTCCAATAAATGGATGTATCACAGTGTATTGATCCATTCACCTACTGAAGGACATTTTTCTTGTTTCCAGTTTTGGGCAATTATGAATAAAGCTGCTATAAACATTTGTGTGCAAGTTTTTGTATAGACATAAATTTTAAATACTTAGGAGGGTGATTGTTGTACTTTATGTTAATATTATGTTTACTTTGCAAAAAACTGCCATACTGTCTCCCAAAGTAAGGATCCCAGTTTGCATTCCCATGAGCATTGAATGAACTTCCTGTTGTCCCACTATCTCACAGGCAATCAGATTGTCAGTATTTCACATTTTAGACATTTTAAAGATGTGTAGTGGTATCTCACTGTTGTTTGAATTTGTAATTGCCTAATGACAAATTGTTTAGAGCATATTTTCATTACATATTTTCCATTTGTATATTTCTTTGATGAATGTCTGTTCAGATATTTTCACTGTTTTTTAATTGGATTTTTTAAATTATATAGTTCAAAATGTTCTTTTTATGTATTTTGGATACAAGTCTTGTGTCAGATATGTGATTTGCAAGTACTTTCTCCCAGTTTGTGGCTTGTTTTCGATTCTCTTTACAGAGTCCTTCACAAGCAGAAGGTTTTAATTTTAATAAAGTCTAAATTATCTTTTTATCTTTCATTGATCATTTGGGGGTTTTTATTTAAAAACTCATCACCAAAACCAGTGTCTCCTAGATTTTTCTCCTAAGTTTTCTTCTGGAAGTTTAATAGTTTTAAATTTCGTTCTATGGTCCATTTTGACTTAACTTTTATGATAGGTATAAATTCTGTCTTTTGGTTCTTAACGTATGGTTGTTGAATTTTTCCAGCACCATGGGCTTATTAAAAGAATATCCATTCTCCATTGAAATGTCTTCGCTCCTTTGTCAAAGGTGGGTTGATTACATCATGTGGGTCTATTTCTGGACTTTCTATTATGTTCTACTGATCTGTGTGTCTTTTTTTTTCCCCCACTAATATCACACTAGTGATACTTGCTTACTGTAGATCTATAGTAAGTCTTGAAATTGGATAGTGGTAATCCTCCAAATTTGTTCTTCTTCAGTATTGTGTTAGATATTCTAGATGTTTTGCCATCCTTTTATGAATTTTAGAATCTGTTTATCAATATCAAGAATATTTCTCACTAGATTTTGATTGAGATCTCTCTGAATGTACTGATCAAGTTGGAAAGAACTTATATCTTAACAATATTGAAACTTCCAACCCATGAACACAGACTGTTTCGCTATTCAGTTAGTTCTTTGATTTTTTTCATCAAAGTTCTTTAGTTTCTCACATATATATCCTGTACATATTTCCTTAGATTTATAGCTAAGTATTTAATTTTTAGTGCTTTTAAATTTTTTTTTAAATTTCAGATTCCAATTGTTCATTGATTCTATATAGAAAAGCAATTGACTTTTCTATATTAACCATGTTTGCTGTGACCTTTTAAACTTATTTTTTAGTTCCAAGAGCTTTTGCTGATTCTTTGGGATTTACTTCATAGACAATCACATCATATGTCAACAGTAACAGCTTTATTTCTTCCTTCCCAATCTGTATACCTTTTATTTCCTCTGCTTTTCTTATTGCATTAGCTGTAAGACAATTTTACAATGTTGACTAGGAGTGGTAAGAGAGGACATACATCTTTGTTCCCAATCTTAGTGGAAAATTATCCAGCTTCTCACCTTAATGGTAGGAAATTAACTATACAATTTTTGTAGGTGTTTTTCATTAAGTTGAGAAAGTTCCATTCTATTCCTTATTTGCTGAGAGCTCTTATCATAAATGAGTGTTGGATTCTTGTCAAATGCTTTTATTTGTATCTATTGATATGATCTTATGATGTTTCTTCTTTGGCCTATTATGGTAGGTTGCACTGATTAACGTTTAATTTTTTTTAATTTTTAAAGACTATTTTTGGGCTTCCCTGGTGGCACAGTGGTTGAGAATCTGCCTGCCAATGCAGGGGACACAGGTTCAAGCCCTGGTCTGGGAAGATCCCACATGCCGCGGAGCAACTAGGCCCCTGAGCCACAACTACTGAGCCTGCGCGTCTGGAGCCTGTGCTCCGCAACAAGAGAGACTGCTCTAGTGAGAGGCCCGCACACCGCGATGAAGAGTGGCCCCCACTTGCCGCAACTAGAGAAAGCCCTTGCACAGAAACGAAGACCCAACACAGCCAAAAATAAATAAATTAATTAATTAATTAACAAAAAAAGACTATTTTTAAGAGCAGTTTTAGGTTTACAACAAAATTAACAGAAAGGCACAGAGATTTCCCACATGCTCCCTGCTCCTACACATGCAGAGCCTGCCCCCATGATCAACATCACTCACCAGAATGATACATATTATTTACCAAGGATGAATCTACATTGACAGATCATAATCACCTGTCATCCATAGTTTACCTTAGAATTCACTCTTGGAGTTATACATTTTATAAATTTGGACAAAGGTATAGTGACATACCTATCACTTTCACTATAGTGTCGTACAGAGTACTTTCACTGGCTTAAACGTCCTCTGTGCCTTGCCTGTTTATTACTCCCCACCCCCAACCCTGGCAACCACTAATCTCTTTATTGTCTCCTAGTTTTGCCTTTTCCAGAATGTCTTATAGTTGGAATCATAATGGCATGTATCCTTCTTAGATTTTCTTCTTTCACTTAATAATATGCTTTTAAGGATCCTCCATGTCTTTTCATGGCTTGATAGCTCATTTCTTTCTTACACTGAATAATATTCCATCTTCTAGATATGCCACAGTTTATTTATCCAGTCACCTACTCAGGTGTGACAAAAAGGCTAGAAGAGGCCAGAGTGATAGAGATTCCCCTTCCTCCAGAAGAATAAAGTTCTGTTAACACTTTTTACCATAGAGAGTAGGTCTTTGCAATGAAGAATTTTCTGTGTGTATGTCTTCCCCTCCCTCTGCCAGAGCAGAAAAATGGTTCTTTCTTTACTATTCATCTTGAGAACCTAGTGGGATTGCTTGAGTTAAAAGTCATGAAAAGTGTGGGAGTCACCCACCCCCACCAAGACAATTGTCTTCAGGAGTTTCTCAGTCTCAAACTTGTCCACTCTCAGCCTCCAGCAATTCAGCAAAATAACCACTGAAGTATTTCTATCAGTTCATGGCCCCAGCCGCTTCTGCTACAGGAGGTAAATCTTAGTTGTGACAACCCTGAGTTACCTGTTTCCAATTTTAGGGTAGCTGCTTGCCCTATGATCTTAGTTTTCTGTTAGGTCCAGGAAGAGTCATTAATATTCATTTTGTTCAAATTTTTCTTATTGCAAGAATGGGAATGATGACTTCTAAGCTCTTTACAAGTTGGAGCTAAAACTGAAAGCTATGACTATATTTTTATTAAGTTTTCTCTTGATTTTAGAATGGAAATTTGTTTTTAATTTTTGTCTTACATACATATTTAAAAGTGGAAGTTGACATTTTTAAAACTACATTAAAATAAATAATTCTTATAGTCCCCTTTCTGTGAAAGTAGCATGGAGTTTCACACAAAGTAACTTATCAGAATGTCTTATTCATAATTGTATACTAAAATAATTCGAAACAAGTCAAAAAATAAAGCCCAGCATAGAGAGAAAGAAAAGAATAGTGACTATGACTAGATTTCTTTTGTTGTTATTTTTTCAATAGTTATTTTTAAATAATGCATTATAAACTTTTAAAACATGTTTTTAAAATTCCAACAAAAAAAATCTAATCTTGTATCCCACAAATTTAAAATAGGTTCTATGGACCTTGTCCAGTCCTTTCTGCACTTGGATCACCCAACTTTGCTGGATATTTGAAATTTTATACAACCGCTCTACTTTAAAGATACTCAAAGATATACTGAAAGAGTATAAGGAGAGCACAGAACATTCTTTCCGAAATCCACATAAAAATCTATGCTTTCCTTACTTCCTATTATATCCACTTTCTCCCCTGAACAAGAAATTTTGATCATCTGTTTGGTGATGTTAGCTAGAATTTCTTTGATTCCAGTAAGTTCAAGACTTAAAAAATCGGAAGTTAGGAGAAGTCCCCTGCCCCCTCACTTCAGCCAGCACTTTCTCCATTTATCTTTTCTCTAAGGCAAAGAATAATGAATGTTTAGCTGATTGAATATGGCAAATGGCATCTGTAACATAAGATTTTAAACTATTCTATTGATTAATATTTCAAAATATGCTTTAGTCACTTCTTTTGCTTTTTTTCAATCACAAGAAATATGTGCCTTTTAATAACCTTGTAAGTTGTATCAATCATGCCTTTTATTTTCTGTATTTTCTGATGTTTTGACATCTGGTGACTTCTGATCCAGGAAAGAATGCCCCATGGATGGCCAATTTCTAGAGAGAGTAAAGGGCTCACCTGCAAGTGCACCTTTCATACGCAAACCAACCAATCCAAAATCCATAACCCCCACTACCTCTTTTACTGAGCCTTTATACTTTGGACCACTATTCATTTACCCTGATCACTCCATATGTGCCATAGCCTGCTGAAATTATTCAAACAAACCAATCCTAAACCTAAAATTTTACCTTGTCTTGCCTTCCCATGGAAACCACAATAAAGTCTCTTGCCCATGTTTTCCCCTCACTCCCTCTATTTCCTGACAGACCCTGGTGCTTCCCCTTGTGACTTCTCCATGATGTGGCATGTCCCTCCTCTTGAGGACTGTGAGTAACAATCTATTATTTCAAATGTCAATTGTCTCCTGATCTGTTGCCCTCACCATGCCTGAATAATAATAAAACCTACGTTTTAAAACATAAGGATAATGACGTATCTATCAAACAATGAGTCCGATAATTTTATTAGGCCAAGTTACTAAAAAGTTAAATGCTTCGTAAAAGTATATATTTTTAAGATGTTTGATATCAATTGCCTAAAAACCCCGGAATAGTGAAACAATTTACAGTTTCTTATACTGCTTGAGAGTATTTATTTCCTCACATTCCCGACAGTATCCTGTAAAATAATTCATTATAAAATTTGCCAATATGCAAATATTTTGCTTCCCTCAGGTTGGTTGGGCTCTGATAACATCCCAGCAAGTTAGGTTCTAATTAATTAGTTTCCCCTGGGGGCAGACCTTGTTAAGAAGAACAGGATTCTCTGGCATTTTTCAGAATGGTTCCTTTTTTCCTCTTCCTGCTGGAAGCACAGGAGTTTTTCTCCAGTGTTCACTGTGAACCTGGCAGAGCTCCAGGATGTAAATTCATGAAAGTATTGGGGACATCAAATGACGGGGTCCTCTTGTAGTATTTACTCCTTACTGAGCCTAAAGCAATTAGTCAATTACATTTCAGGTTTTCCTGCCCTGGCGCTGGTTCCCATGAAGATATATGCTCTCCTTAGGTAAGTTCTGATGCTTTGTGTATTACTGTCTATCTCTCCAATTTGGGGACAGCAGTTTGCCCTGTGACCTTACTTCTCTTATGGATTTTAGAAGAGTTGTTGATTTTTTAGTCTATTCAGCTTTTTATTTGTTCTTAGCATGTAGTGGTGACTTCCAAGTTTCTTATATTCTGGCCCTTGTGTACTATTCACTATGGCTTTTTGAACATGGCCATACCTCTGGGTCTCAGCCATCATCTATCCAGTCCATGGCTGATGATGTTAATCCCATAACTTACTATAGGACACCTCATCCTTAGCCAGAGTGGCTCTTTGCAGGCCTGCTGTTTCTTTTTAATAATTTTTTTAATCCACCCTATAGTTGTACACACAAACTTAGGGTCAACCTAAAGAACAGTGGAGCTGAGGAATCCACACTTGATGGAGGAGATGGCTGGCTTAGGGATGCTTGACTAGATATTTCCCCCCATCCATTTCTAACCTACCACCTGAGAGGGAAAATCTTGCTCTAGTCCCACAATAAATGCAAGGATTTTTCTAAGGGGCTTTCAGTTTTTCTGGGCTTCATTAGCTGAATCTATACTTCACAGAAGAATGTTCCAACCACCTTCACTCCAACTCACTTCTGAGATTATAATGGTGAAACAGTCTATATGAAATATATATTTTGGGGGGAGGAAATTTAAAACTTATTGGTTTCATATATATTTTTTTTAAATATTCATTACATCGGTTTTCTATTTGACTTGGCCTCTGCTCTAGATAACCACTGTGTCCATGTATAGTCAATTTTCTTGGTTATTGTGCTAGCCAATTTGGAAGAAATTAAAATTTTTTCACTTAACTGAAATTTTCTTCTTTATTTAAGAGCTTTCCTACAGAGAGTTCTTTGTACGATGACAGGAAGAAATTTGTTCGGGGCAATACCTGTTGCTTGCAGGTGATATTGCTATGCCTGCACATAATTTTTCTGAAAAATGTTGCCATTTGAGGATAAAATCTCTCCTAGGGTAGGAATACCTGTCCTTCTGATGTTACAAATAACACTTTAGACCTCACTTTACTGGGTTAGAATATTTCTGTTTTGATTAAGAAACAAACTTACCAATTCCTGGGTTATTAAAACCTCTATTCCTCTATTAGTAAGTCAGAGTAAAAATCAGTTAACCACAGACTTTTCCATTTGTTGTAACTTTATACTTCCTGTGGTCTCAGAATGGCTTTCATTGCAGCAAAAATGACTCTTACTGATTCAAAGATGCCCATAAAATACCGAATTGTCCACTGCATTCCATTAAAATATTTACCTCCAAATTTTAGAAATATTAAGAGGATTTTCTTCATCTATTTCACATAACACTGAATTGTTTTTGCAGAAATGGGAATTATGTGCTGGCAATGGAAAAATTCCTTCAACACAATACCATCTTCACTATGTCTGGGAGAAATTCTATTCAGCACTTGGTTTACACCATGCTCTAATTTTAGTGTTGTGGCAAATTCAATGAGTTCATGGAATAGAGATTTTGAATACCATTCTTTTATGCCATTTTTTCTAGAAGTTCTTGAGCTTAGTTTAGAGGAATAAGTAGGGATTAATCAGATGAGGAAAAGATGAGTGATCTTCCAGGCAAAGAAAATAATAATAATAAACATATAAAAAGTCTCCAAAGTAAATCATCACATTACATATTCTTGACATGTTCCCAGAAATATAATGAAAGATTTCACTAACAACTGTATGTAGAAATTGATAAAAATCTATTAGTTTATTCTCTATGTAATCAGAATTTGCAATATCAGACGATAGTATATTTTCCTAGATTTATTATTTATAAATTCATACATTGAAAACTTTTACTAGCTTTAAAATTTATACCTGTGTGGAAAATAATCACTTCAACCTCAATTGTATTTCCCTAAAATTCTAAATGTCTTATTTCCTTGTCTAATAATGACAAAGTTTGCAGAGTTAGTTATGAACCTGCTAGCCAAACTAAAGAAAACAATATTATTCGATAAATTTGTAAGTTACTAAGTCAGGGCTAACGCAAGAAAGAGTGTGATTTAAGAATGCCTGATATTTGGAGGCATCTATTGACACATTTGGCAATTTTCCATAAAAGGAAGTGCAACATGTTCATGATTTTCCCCGATGCAATCCTATGTAAGAACTCAGAGTTCAATTCACATATCACATGAAATGATTTAGCTCCTTCAAAGTAACTGCATTTTTAAAATACTGTTACTAAATTCTAAAGGGGGTTATCACTTTTTAAAGCAATGACCACTGGCTTAGGACGACTTTTCCTAAAAATTTTTCTAAAATATTATTATTAATAATCTTGTACATAAGAATTAATCAAGGGTTATTTACATCAATTCTTCAACCTTCTCCATTCATCAGCCTCCTCTCTTCACTGGTTTCTATCACTAGGCTCACAGTGAGATGAAATGATAAAGGGATATTCTTCCATGGGAACTGTATAGAACACCACTTCATTTGGCTTTAGAATGATACTGTTTTCTTCGTGAGTTAATGTATTTCATATACATTTCTAGCAGGTGTTGGAAAAAACCCACTCCCTGCTTACAGAAAAGTCATCTTTCACAGCTAGAACTCAGATGTAAATGGAGGGTTGTATTTCACTGGAACAAATACATGTTTAAGCTAGTAATTACCATTTATAGTACTGTCCTTAAAATGTCTAACAGCACCTTGGCTCCCCTGCACTATTTATGCTAATTCTCAGACAAGAATTTCCTGATGAAAACAAACCTTATAAATCTTTCAAAGTGATCATGAAGATACTCTTTGTGAAACTGAAAAACCTTTAAATTGTCAATGATAATATTGTGTGCATGGACATATCTTAAACCCATGGATCTATATCATTTAGCAACAGGAATTCAATATGCTACATAAGTAACAAGTACTGTGCAATTATCCCCATTATCAAGAGCGAGAGACAAAGTGCTAGGAAAGTTAAGCAGGTTCCACAGGCCACACAAAGAGAACTTGTGTATTTCCTAAGTAATTGTCTGAAATGAATTAATTAATGAAATTTCATTGGATACCTGAATAATTTCTAAGTCAGAACAATGAAACATTAATTACTAAGCATAATTTTAACTTTCTATGTTTTTGCTTCTTCTTATATGCTACTGAGAGACTTTGGGTCTATTAAAGAATATGCACATTTTTGCCATTTTGAGGAGTTGTATGAAGTATAGCTATAGAAAGTTGTGTTGTATTTATGAGCTCTGCAAGACTTCAGTGATGCTGCTGTGTAACCCCAGTTGTCTCCTCAAAGTTTTTTCTGTGCAATTGAAATTACTTGGGTTAAAAGTTATGATTAATATATGTGAATGAAACTCTATTTAGGAACAAGAATTTCAGAGAAATACAACTCTGCACATATTTGTTTGTTAAGGAAAATATTAGTTTTGTCCTAAAGGACTGTTTTGTTGGTCTCTGAACCCCTTTGCACTCTTCAAGCTTATTGAGGACCCCAGGGAGCTAGCATTATTTATGTATCATAACTATTAATGTTTACCATACTGAAAATTGAAACAGAAACAGAAATGTTAAAATGTTTCCTTCCTGATTCATTTGAAGATAGTGACAATGAATGCATGGCATGTTAATTATATTATAACAAGGTTAAAAAACTTAGTTTTAACCTCATGAACCCCCTGAGATGGTTGTAAAGTAAAACATCAGTTTGTACCAGAATATGAAAGAGCACAATGAAGGACACAATTTTTAAATGAATTTTATTTGCCTTGGTTTATAATACTTGAGTTTGAAAATTATGAAGTATTTAAAATCTTGTAGGGCTTCCCTGGTGGCGCAGTGGTTGAGAGTCTGCCTGCAGATGCAGGGGACGCGGGTTCATACCCCGGTCTGGGAAGATCCCACATGCCACGGAGTGGCTGGGCCCGTGAGCCATGGCCGCTGAGCCTGCGCGTCCGGAGCCTATGCTCCGCAACGGGAGAGGCCATGACAGTGAGAGGCCCGCGTACCGCAAAAAAAAAAAAAAATCTTGTAAAGTGGGGTAATTTCAATGTGCTTGTTTCCTAACTGTTTATTGCCTTCAGCTACAAATATAAAGGGTTATTCTTTTTTTTTAATTTTTTTTTGATGTAACCTGCCTAGAACAACAAAGATTCTATATCTACCATAATAACCTTCTATGGTTTGTGTTGACTTTATCATGTCCTTGATTATTTAAGAAAATAATAGTTTGTAATTAAAAAAAAAAAGAATTGTCTGTTTGCTGTGGAAAAGACTGTGATAAAAGGAAGTACTAATTATTGAGGGCTTACTAGGTGCAGGTAGTGTCTCCAAATTCTTTACCTTTGGCATCTTGATTTTATTCTCAAAACTAGTTGTATTTACAGAAATAGAGCCATAGATGTAGAAAACAAATTTATGGTTACTAGGGGAGATGGGGGGGCATAAATTGGGAGACTGGGATTGACATATACACATTACTATATATAAAATACATAACTAATAAGGACCTACTGTATAGTACAGGGATATCTTCTCAGTACTCTGTAATGACCTATATGGGAAAAGAATCTAAAAAAGAGTGGATATGTATATCTGATTCACTTTGCTGTATAGCAGAAACTAACACAACATTGTAAATCAACTATACTCCTTTAAAAATTCTAAAAAACAGTTGTATTTTATTATACTGAAATGCCACAAGTATATTTTATTACCTTCAAACCTCAATTTTAGTGTATATCCTATGATAAAGAAAACTTTATATTCCATTAACCCTTGTAGTACCAGAAAATTCTTTCCAGTTCTTCCACTCTCCTATGTCATACTTTCTTGATAATTTATACAGATGAAGTTCTCATAATGACTTGGTTTTTTCAATAATGCTTATAACATTGTCACATGACAAGGATGGCTCATAGTTATCTAGCTCCTTACATGGGCCTCAGTTCCCTTACCTGTAAACTGAAGATATTTGATTAGTGTATTCCTAGGACCCAATCCACTCTAATATTCAATGCTGTATGATTGTGTTGTTCCATTCATTATCTCCCTTCTATGTGAGAAGGCAGCAACCATGCACCTTCCCAGTCAAAAAAGGAAAAGCAATATTACTCTCTCTTACACATTTTGATTCTTCCTTCACCCTTTCACAAAAGGGCTAAATTTCTACTCAACTGATAAGACTAATTTTATATGATAATTAATATGTTGAACCAAAAAATTCCAATGACACAGTCTTATCTCTGAAATATAGTTAGTTCCATCCAAACCACTTGAACTAACAATGGGAAAAGAAAGGGTGGTTTCTTAAAGTGATGCTGGGCAAGACAAAAGCCTCACTCTACTCTGGCCAATGAAACAGAGAAAAGGAGGTTGTGTTGCACTGAATGTCAAGTTACAATCTAGCATCATTATTATATTGCAGGGAATATTTTCTATGGAAAGAGTTGTACTAAATTCCCATGTGTACAGGAGATAGTACTTGCCCTAAAATAATCCAAATCTGTGGTTACAGCAAGGTGCTTTCTAATGGAATTTTACTTTGAAAATAATTTTAATTTCATTCCTAAAGCATAAAAGAACTAATAGAACAACACTCATTTATATGCACCAAGAAATTCTTCTAACGAATAAATCAAAAAATTTTCTTGGAGTTAGTAACATATCATTTTACCTTTAGAAAAGGGAATTTGCTTTGTCCAGTTTCACCATTCCCTCTGCACCACGACTTGAATTTCTCTATAAAACCCAGAACTTTTCAGAGAACATTACAGAAGAGTAATATCATACATTCTTCCCTAGCACCTTGAGCACTGTGTAAATACGATTTCATTCTGGGCTTTTCCTTTTTCCTCTTTAAATATTGAAGCTTAGTTGTATCAGTAAGTAAGCAAAAACCCTTTCCAAATTTTTGGCCAGGATATCAGGCTTCAGGGAATGGTTTTATAGTTTACTGATACTCTTAACAATTTGCCCTGTGCTATAGCTGCAAAATAGTTTAACTTGTAATCATTTATGATAAATAATGTATACTGCCTGCTTTGAATTTACCAATGACAAAATTACATGATGCGCCTCCTAAAAGGACATGCCTATTATTCAGTACAGGTTAACTCATTCAATAAATAGAGAAGGAAACAAATTATGCTTATATTCCTGTTTCACACTTAGAGGTTGTTACATAAATGGGCCAAAGATGCATTGTCCTAAATGGCCGCACACTGTTTATTTCTTCACAGCAGCCAAGCCTGCTAGCCCAAAGCTTACAGGTGCCAAACTCAAATTCTTACACATTAAATTGTTTTAAATATAGTCCATACTGTAAGGCCAACTGGCCCGAGGCAGGTGAACACAATCAGATTCACAGGTGGCATCAGACCGAAACTCTCCGGACCACCCAGTACCAGAAACTGACCTGGGGACTTTGCACCTGGCCCAGCCTTCCCGCCTTTCGAGGGGCGGGACTAATGGTTCCCCAGGATACCCGAAAAGACCACCAAATAAGGAATACCCTGCGCCCTCCCAGATTCACCACACCCCTTTCCCTTCTTCCCCTATAAAATCTTGCCCAACCCTCGCCCGGGTGCGACTTCTCTGGCCCCTTTCTCTCGGACCAGTGAACCTCGCTCGGGAGCGCTCCCTAATAAAGCTCACTTGAAGCTTTCCTCTGTTTCGCGGTGCCGTTTGTTAAGATCCGACCTTACACATACAAACATATTTTTAGCCATTTAGAGCCTGTCTACAATGTATACTCCTCAAAACTTGCCCAATATGTGATAACCATTGATAAGACAAACCCTGTGTCTATAAAAGACCCCAAACCACAAATGCCCTTCCAAACTCTGACCCGGAAACTCCCAGCCTTACTTCTGACTGACATCACCAAGACGTATTTGCCCTGCTCTGATGTTCCCTTCTCTGAGGAGGTCCAGTCTCTTGCCCTATTCCCCTTCTGAGTGGTTCCTCATGCCAAATTCACCCTCATGAAGCCCTGTCCAGGCATTGACCAACAAATCCTGCCATGTATTACTGCCTCTTGTGGTCCTGTCTCTTCCTTGATCACTTCCAAAATCTTCAGGCTTACCACACAGGTAATATACTCATTTCAAACTACATAGTTTCTAAGTATTGCTCAAACTTTCAGAAACTAAGATGAGGAAGGAAATATAATTAATTTAATTAAAGTTCTACCTATGAGCTTCTAAGTGAAAAAAAATGTAATGACAGCCATTTAAGAAATATTTCAAGGCAAAAATATTTTGTACTAGTCTATTGTCTGGCAATTCATTAAAGGGAACAGCCCAAGGGTAAATATTTTGCTAGGGAAATATCTGTAAATATTTGAAATTATAAAACAGAACACAAAATGGACCTCATAAATTTAAGAAAGAAAGAGGGAGAAGAAGAAGGAAGCTGAGAAGGAAGAAGAAAAGCAGACATTACCCTTACATTCAAATATAAAATCAATACAACTGAAGGAGTTATTAAAGACAATAGTGACCTAAGTCATAACCCTGAAAAATAAAAATACGCATACTATTTTAATTTTCCTAGAGTAATTAATCTATCTAAAAGCTTTATAAAAAATAGGTTGCTCTAGCACTAAAATTTCAAAAAATATTTGAATGTCCATCTAACTGATATTTTAGTTGTTCCTACCTATCAGCCCAATTGTTTTCCTCTCAGAGAGAAAAAAAAGCTATAGGGAGAAATGTTTAGAGATTTATGTTGGAGTTTTCAGGGAAAATTAGATGGTATACTTTTCTTCTGGTACCTTTTAGAACTAATAGGGAAATAAAATATCAATTTTAAAATTCCTCAATTTGCATTAGAAGACTAGATTTTCCTATCTGTAAACAGATGAGTCAAAAAAAAAAGAGTTTAGAGGAGCTGCATAAATTATGCTTAGTCCCTGCCCAAACAGCCTCTGTGAGGGGTAGCAGAGAGGAGCCTAGAGGCTTCCTCTCACGGAATTATTCTTATGTAAATATTAGCCAAAGGGTTCAGGTTGTCTCCAATAGTTAAAACCAAGAGGTTTTATATCGAAGAAAAAAATGTTCAAATCACAGCTTCATTGACTGTGACCTATATGAACTTGAGAACATTTATTAACATGTTTATGCCTCTGTTTCCCCTTTATCTACTATGGGGGAAAATCAAAACCTGCTCCAGGAAGTGCTGAGAGGGATTAGTAAGGCTTCCAGAAGTGATGTAACCAAGGGTTGATGTAACCAGCAACCCTCTTGTCAAAAGAATTTTTGTCTTTCTATTTTGGTCTATTCTGGTCAAGAAAGTCTAACAGTAGTCTTTGACATTACTGGCATTTGATGGGTTAAAAAAGCTTCAATATTGTTTTAATTTTACTGTCCTTGATTATTAGTGACCTTGAGTACCATTTTATAGGTATATTGGGCATTTGCATTTAATCTTTGGTAAGTTGCTAATTATCATCCATTACCCAATTTTATACTTAGATGTCTTTTTCTGTAATAATAAGTCTATATATACATATATTAATCCAATCACTATGAATTATGTTGCAAACCCTTTCTTACAATCTGGTTCTTATCTTTAACTTTGTATATATTATTATTATTATTTTTGGCCTCAATATCTGGCATCTTATATAAATGACAGCATGCACAGTGGTGGGGGTGGTTTATAGAGGAAGAATCAAACAGGACTGAATGACATTAAATGAAAAGTTGAAAAAATTTAAATCCTCTTCATCCTATTCTAGCCCCACTTACTAGAGTTAGGCATTCTGTTTAAATTATTCATTGGTTACCAAGAGAATTCTAAACAATTAATTCTATATTCATTTCTTGAATTACCACCGTTACATAGTTTCCACTGGTAAATTCCCTTAGTTATAATGCTTTCAATTTCATGCATGTAACTCAACCTGGCTTAAAATATAGTATATTATTATTTTATTTCACATAACTTCACTATTTCATAATTTCACAGACCTCAGGGTTAATTATTTTAGATGCTTAATTATATTATCAAGAACCCAGGTTCTTTCTATTCTGTTCCACCTCTGCAGCATTTATTCCATATTTAGAGGTAGCAAATTGATTACTCAGGTTCTAGGCATCAAATAACTCACATAAAATCCAGAGGAAGAAGAAAAGACATCTTGTCATGTAGTCTCTCTTAGAAGTGGAACTATTCTCACAAGACCCTCAATAGTCTTCCTTTTATTGCTCATTGGTCAGGATTAAGTCATACACTCATTCCTGAACTAATTACTTCGAGGAGTAATTGGTGTACACTTTGACTAATGCAGGCTTTTTCTGGATTTGTCAGTGGAGTCAGCTTCTAAGATACATGGGTTCAAAGAATGTATGAATACATTAACAGTATTGATACTTGAATAGGAAGAAAATAATGGGAATGGGCAGTGTAGGTAATCAACATTATTATAGATTCTAATATAACATGAGGGAATAGCATACTTGTCCCTTCTCTCATATCACTGATACCTTTAATTTTTAAAACATTTTATTTTGAAATAATTTTAGACAAAGTTACAAAAATAGAGTTCCTGTACTCTTTACCCAGTTTCCCCTAATGTTAATACCTTTCATAACCACGGTGCAATGATCAAAGCCAGGAAGGTAGCATCATGATACTATACTATGATAGCTTTAATTTTGTTAGTTATATTTTATCATTTGTATATTTGCTTCTTTGGAATTTTAAATAAGACATATTAACTTTTGTTCATTATTTTTCAGACTGTGTCTCTTGATTTCTTACCATGTAAGAATAAGAAATCAACATCTTTACTCTAGCACCTGTTTTTCCACTTTAACAGGCTCCTCCACCTTCTCTCTATACTATTACTTTTACATTCACATGGTTTATAACATACTGCACTTCACTTGTAATGGTCTTTTGTATTTTTTTGGTTGTAGAGAGATGCTAGATGGGCAATTTTAATTTTAAAATCTGTAACAATTCCACCTGTAGTTCTTAATTTCTTGGCTAATGTTTATTCCAGTTATGAATTTTTTTTTGAGGAAAAAATAAATTTTATTCCAGTTAGTAAAGTTCACTCAATTAATCTTTCTAAATTCATGACTAGGAGAGTTGTTAATCAGGACCATTTGAACCAGATGTCTGTATACTTCCTGCAACACTAACTTACTTTGTTTTCTGACAAAATAACTGTCCTTTTTACTTCTATTTCATAAAATTTCAGATACTACCTCTCATATATCATATCTTAGAATTGATTTTCTTTGATATTCACTTGAATTTTCTCTTGTCTTCCCTCATAAATTTCTCCTCAAGTTGTTTCATCCAAGCTCAGGGATTCATACATCATCTAGTTGTTGACTCCAAAATTATCTCCACCAAGACCTATCCTCTGAGCTCCAACTTGTACATATCCATTTCATTCCTTTACATTTATCTGAAGCATACCATATTCAAAACTCAACTCTTGATTGATTAAATAAACACGGTTGTATCCACTTCTATCACATAATCATCTCTATACCAATAAATTGTTTCCCTGTGAATTATCTCACATATCCAATCAAGCACTAATCAACAAATTTTGTCAATTTCACCTCCAAAATATATACTAACACATTGTTTTGTCCACCTTCCCAAGTAGATGCCTAGTTCAAGCAAGAATTATCTGTACATGTGACAGAAGCCCATGTACATTCTGTCACAAAGTAGTGACATCCCAGTGGTCACCCTACATAAACACCTGCCTCCTCTCAATTCTTTCTCTACTATATGACCTTAGTGATTTGCCTAAAACATACATCAGAGCCTGACTGTTGTAAGACAATTCTCCATGGGTTTCCTGCATGTCTGTATGTCTTGTGAGCAGAGACACTCATCTCCCTTTGCTCTAGACTATCTTTTCAAGGATGTCTATAGGGCAAAGATAGAGAAAGACTCTTACTGAGTGCAGAGTAGGCATGCTTACTGTCGAATATAATAAAAATCATGTCATTTTGTGGAGAAAAAGGGCAGATTTTCTTAATGTCCATTACAAAAGATTCCTGTTCCTTAAGCTCAGGGTCCCTCTCCTGCAACACAATCCATTGCCTGTTTCAGCCCTTCTCTGGGCCCACCTGTGTTGCTGCTGTGGAAATTAGAGGCAAGGGGAACTGGCACAAATATGTTGATCCTCATAGCACTTTCTGTGTCATGAATAATAATGTCTTTTGTCTCTGACTCAAGTCTCAAGTCTTCTACCAGTAGTAGTCTTCTACCTGACTCTGATAGGCTAACTTATAAGCTTACAAGTAAGGTAAACTTTCCAACTACAGATGGCCCTCCCTAGCCACAAGTTCATCATTCATGGATCCAACCACATTAGATCAGCTGAATGTAAGGAACCTGAGCATCCACAAAGTTTGGTATCTGCAGAGGATCCTGGAAACAATGCCCCATGGATACGAAGGGACGACTGCATTCACATACCTTGATACTGTCACTCTCTTATATCAATTTTTAACCATAATACCAAAAAAGGGAATATGGTCTCTTTATCATGACCTGAGAGGCCCTGCATGGTCTGTACCAATGTCTCATTTGGTATAGCGCTACTCTCCCATTTACTCATTACATGTTAGCCATTCGAACTTTTAGCTTCTCAAATATACAAAGCTTTTTCTTGCTTCAGGAATCCTCCTCCCCTCCTTATCCTAATATGACTTTCCTTCTTAAACTTTGAAATTCTGCTTCCGCACTTTTCAAAAGAAAATCTGTCTTAATCAAGCTATTATTCCTTCATTCTTACTCCCTCACCATTACTCACTGTCTGCTACCTGGTTCTTTCCTCTTAGCTCTTACCACAATGTGTTATTTTATTTGACTGGTTATTTATTTTTGTCTGTTTCCCCCATTAGGTTGTATTCCTAAATTTTAATACAAAGTTGGAATACAGTAAGTTTTCACCTTGTATGCCAAATGTGGTTGTGACATGTATGATTTTCTATGTCAAACTTATTTTAATGTTAAAAAAAGAAAGAAAACCTTGATGGCCCAAACAATTCTTACATGTACATTAATCATGTCTCCAGAATAAAAAGGAGAAATGCATGTTATAAAAACATATTTTGTTTGCATCTGCAAATGGTTTTTATAATGCATGAAAAAATATAAACTTTTAATAATACATTTAATAACTTCCTATTAGCAATTAGACAATATATATTGTGACCAAAAATCCACACGTAATCAATAAATTTTTCTTACCTCTGTATTAACGTGGTAGTTATTCTAGTGTTAAACATGAAATAATCCATGTGTATTATTTTTTACGTTATTGTGCTAAGAACACATAACATGATATCTGTCCTTTTAACAAGTCTTTAAGTGTATATTATTGTTCACGATATGTACAGGGCTGTACAGCAGTCCACATCTTGGCTATTGTGGATAGTGCTGCAATGAACATGAAAGTACTAATATCTCTTCAAGATTCTGATTTCAATTATTTTGGATAAACACCCAAAAGTGGGATTGCTGGATCACATGGTAGTTTTATTTTTAAATTTTTGAAGAACTGACATGCTATTTTCATAGCAACTATACTATTCTGCATTTCCACCAGCTACATCTGCACAGCAAAGGTAAAAATCGAGTGAAAAGACAATCTATAGAATGGGAAAAAACATTTGTAAATCAATATCTGATGATACTTTAATCTCCAAAGTATATAAGGAAATCCTACAACTCAATAGCAAAAAATTAATAACCAGACTTAAAACTTGTCTAAGGACTCAAATCGACATTTCTCTAAAGAAAACATACAACTGGCCAACAAGTATATGAAAAAATGTTCAATGTTACTAATCATCAGGGAAATCCAAATTAAACCCACAATGAAATATTTGTTTTAATTGATTGAGGGTATATTTACATGAGCACTTCACTGGAGACAAAGTGGAGAACAGAGTAGAGTTTTGTAAAAATAATGACTACATAGAAAATTATCCCTTTGATGTTACTGGCTTTATTTAACTGTACTTGTTTGTCTATATGATTTTATCTCAAATTAATAAAATACTTGGGTCTAGTGAGTTTTCTAACCATTTTGAAACTGAAAACATAAATGACTGAGTTAAAAGCTATGCTTCAAACAATAGTTGAAACTCCCAAGTTAGTCACAAATGTAATGTATTGTTCAGTTGGTTGTGGGAGGTATGTATATCAGTCTGATGTCAATACCAGGAGGCAGGGAGAGGGTTGTTAAGGATGTTTATATAAGACTGAAGGTATGAAATGCACCCTGAGAGCAGGCATCTTAGTCCAACTTAGTGATAACAGCTCCCAAGCTGCCAGTAGAAAGATGCCTCTAGGAGGGTAAGAAACACAAGTCACAGTAATTGCAAAAAGGGTAACCTGGCTTTTTTTGTTGGGAGAAATACAGTTTTTGAAGGTAAAATGACGGATAGAAAGAATTCTGTGAGTTATGTGAACATCAGTATTGCTGGAGGGGTGACGACTGCTTTAAAATCTCCATTATTTCTGCCATACTTTAAACCCAGCACTTACCTCAGTTTTCTCTGAGGTCCATTCACCCAACAGATGGGAAACCTGCACTGGGACTTAAAGGGTTGTTGACTTCTTTGAGGCTCTAAATTGAGAGAGGCACTGGCCCTGTGGTATACTAAAAAAAAAAAACAAAACAGCAATATGTATCAGAAAAAAATCTTAATGTTATTTTGTTGTTTGTTGTTATTGTTGTTGTTTTAACTTATAGGGAACCAAAAATCATGAACAGATTTCAGGGCTTTTTCAGACTCTGGTTTTACAGTTTCAATGGCAGAATGCAAAATGCGAATGTTATTACTATAGATGAGAAAGATATATAATCGCTGAAATGGTGTCTCAAATCTGAGTTCAATAAAAATTAGGAAGGAATGTGATCAAAGTGTATTTAATTTTCATATCCATTAAAATTGTACTTAAGGAATCTTGAGAGTTAACTGTTTCAGTCTCTTTCACAATAGGAACGAATGGCATTGTACACTATTCAGGTATAAGATTGTGCATGTGTGTATGCAGCATGTGTATGTCTGCCTATGTGAGTAGGAGAGATGAAAGAATGGAGCTCTGACTGAATATAATTTGACTCAGTCATTCTCTATAACGTATGTCTACAAAAATCAAAATTGTCAAACATATTGGATAATTAGAAGTGAAGAAAAGAAGAAACTCCAGGAAAACTCTCAAGAGTCCAGTTAAATATGCCTTCCTACTTTTACTCTAGGGATAATTCTTACAGCAAATTTTCAACTATATATATATATACACACACACATATGTATATGCATGTATATGTATGTATATATGACCCATATGTATGTGTATATGTGTGTATAGATGTATATATTCTATCTTCTATTTTAGCTTCTTTAAAGGAGTAGCACAATTCTTCCATAAAAAGGAAACTGTATTTCAATGGAACCTTTTCGAAGATGCTAGGAATTAAACTATTGAAGACAATTTGGTGTATCTATTGGTAGGTCAATTTTGTAGATCTATGTTTCTGCTACATTTATTCATCATATATTATATAGTTTTGCTATATTTGTTCATTTAGTTTACACTAATCAATTGCAACCTTCTCAAGAACTTAAAAGTTCACTGATTTTAGTTCTTTTTATTGCTTTACTCATGGAAGCCAAAAATAATTACTAGAGATTGACTAGCTAAATATATTATCATTTGTCAAGTTTTATTTATTTCAAAAATCAATTTATTAATAATTTTCCAATGTTTTCAAGATAAGGTTCTATAATACTCATTTTTTAAAGAGCTGTTATGATTGACACTAAGAAGGCAACAGCCTTCAATAAATTTTTGAGGAGCACCAAAATAGCCTTGCTCTACTCCCAAACCCATTCTTACACTAAACCAAAATTACCCATATTAATTGGCTACAAACATATCTAAATGCTAAATATTTTTAATAAAAATTCCTTCTTAAAGAAAAATACAGAATTAAGTCCTTTATGTGTTTTATAATCTGTGTGATTTTCAGGGAGGGCAAACAAGATTAATAGTATAGGTAATTAATTGCCTAATCTATAATATTAGCAGACTTAAATTATCTACTTCATTTATTAACCCACATTCTGATTTACACTGGACTGGACTACATGACACATAAGGCAATATCCCATAGGCCTCTAAGAAAATATGGCACAGATAAATAAGTTTGAGGAGTTAGAGGTAAAAGTATACATATATGGAGTACTTGGGGATAAGTAGGAGACCTAAGTAGAATTGCCAAATAGAATAGAGGATGTTAAGTTTAATTTAAGAGAAACAGTAAATAACCTTTAGTACAATAAGTATGTTCTAAATATTGCCTGAGATATAATTAGACTTAAAAATATACATGCCATTTACTAAAATTTAAATTTAACTGGGATCCTAATATTTTGCAAATTTTGCATCCTCGGGTCTAAGGCACCAAGGGCCCAGCATGAGACTATCAATTGCTATAGTGGGCAAGAAGAAAACAAGCTTAAAAGTGAGGGATGTAGAGATTATGGTAAACAACTCAAATTTGCCTTGGATGAGTCTACGGTAGAAGGATATACAACTGAGGATCTTTAAAATCTGAATATTATTTGCTGGCAGAGATATTATTAGTTAGGTACATTCCTAGTTAGGAATTTTATCTCAATGACTCTATAAGTACTAGGAAATTTATAGTTCCATTTAGCTTTCTATAAATACTCATATCCATCTAGCTAAAATAAGTATAGAAAGATTTCTTTTATGTTAAACTATAGACTTTTCTTAGGGACTGAGTTATTTGAGCACAAATAATTTGGTTGGTTTCCATTTGGATATTTTTATAATTTATTAGAAAGTGAAGGATGCATTAAAAATGATACATTTTTGTTTATTATTTCCTTCTCATTTTGGAAGATGGTATTATTTGGTTCTGTTGAGTATTATTTACTCATTAGATAATTTACTCATCATATAATTGTTACCGGAGAGTAGGCTCTTGACTCATCGCAGAAAGAATTCAGAGACAAGACACAGAGGTCAGGAAAACAAAGAAAGGATTTAGTAAGTAACAGTATGCTCCAAGGTGAGAGCAGGCAGACTCAGCTGAGTAGCTGCCCTGAGTTTCTTTGGCAGGCTGGTTATATGAGATGTGAAAATGAAGGGGCAGGATATTCATTGAGGAGGGAGGGGTTTTGGGTCATATTCCCTGATTCTCATCCCAGCTCCACCTTCCCAAGGGGAGGAGGAATTTTTGTCCTTATTTAGTCTTGATTGGAAGTGTCATGGCATCAGTGCATGATGGGTACTTCTTATCTGCAAGGCTAATTTTATTGTAACGATGGCAAAATGAGCAAAAGGTTACATTCAAATGCCAGAGATTCCCTCCTTTTCCCACCTTCCTGTGTCTGCCTCTAAGACCCCTGTGACCTCAAGTTGTATGGCTTCCTGTCAGTCCAGAGGTTCCGGCTTTTCTTTGTCTACCCAAGGACCCTGTTGTTCACAAGATGCATGGTTTCCTGCCACTTGGCCTGTGCCCCCCTTTCTCTGCTCATATCTAGCTATCTGCCTGCTCTAACATAACTATTCCATTCTGATTATGAACTTTCATGGTTAGACTGAAAAGACAGTAACAAATTCAGGTTTATCATTTAAATTATATGGTTTAAACAATTTTCCAAAGATTTATTTTGATGAATGTATTACTCAGAAGGTAAATGTGCATATTTAAAAGATGGATTCATTAATTTATAAATCAGCCAGTGAGTAAATTAAGCTGTTTTAAGTCACTGGTTGTATTTACTTACACTGGGAGTGTTTACTTCTTATAAATAAGGATAATTTTAATTCTTATTTTCAAACCTGCCATATGCCAGTAACTCTTCTAGAACTGAAGATACAACAGTGAAGGGAACAGAAAATAGTCAGCCTTTGTGGAATTTATTTTTAAAATGGGGGTCAGACTACGAAGAATATAAATAGATAAAATAAGTAAAATATATAGTATATTAGATGTGAGAAGTGCTATAGAGAAAACATAAATCAAGGAAGGAATATAAGGAATGCAGGGACAAGTGAGTTTTCAGTTTTAAATTAGAAAGGAGAAGACTCAGTAAGAAGGTGACAAATAAACTAAGACTTGTAGAGGATGAGGCAACAAGCCATGTGAATATGCACAGGAGAGTATGCAGGCAGAAAGAACAGTATGTCCAAATCCCTATGGTGCAAGCATGTCTGGTGTGTCCTAGGAACCAAAAGGAAGCTGGAGGGACTAAAATGGAGTAAGTTGGAGGACATTAGTTCAAGAAAGTTACTGGAAGAGGGAAAGCCATGGTTCCGACTGCACAGCATTAGTTGGATCATCTATATCAGTACTGAAATTACCAAGAAAGAAGATGCCTGTACTAATGGAGAAAGACAGTGAGCTAAGAACCTATAGAATCTAGGAATACCAAGAAGTGCTTAAGAATTGTTAGATGACTTCATGAAAGAAGGTAGTGATTTGATGCCAGAATACTCATTTTCCGGCCCAGCGTATCCAAAGTATGTGTAAAAAAATTATTATTTATGCAAGCTAGATTAGACAATTTTTCTTTAGAGGAAGGATACAGGGGAACCTTAAAAAAAGAGATAAATAATTTAGGGGATTTTAATAGGTTCTGCAAATGGAGTAGAAAGTTTCAGGAGTTCTAGGGGAGTGACAGATAGGACAGAAAAGACAATGAGGAGAGACACTATATTCCAGGTGTGAGGAAAGGCCTGGGAGTCTAGTATGTTCTTGTGATGATGAGCAATTGATCAAAAACAGAGACAGGGGCTTCCCTGGTGGCACAGTGGTTGAAAGCCCGCCTGCCGATGCAGGGGACATGGGTTTGTGCCCCGGTCAGGGAAGATCCCACATGCCGCGGAGCGGCTAGGCCCGTGAGCCATGGCCGCTGAGCCTGCGCGTCCGGAGCCTGTGCTCCGCAATGGGAGAGGCCACAACAGTGAGAGGCCCACATAACGCAAAAAATAAAAAATAAAAAAAAAAAACCGAGACAGAGGGCACAGTAATACTTGTGCTGAAAGAACCAAGGCAGATAATGGTTGTGAAGCTGTGAATATTAGGGGAGTATTGGGAACTCTCCAGGATCTATGTGCTATGGGAGACATGAAGGCCAGCAGAGGGTTGGCTTCTGGGGCTGCCAACTGACCCCTGCAGAGGCAAGTCAGATCCAGTAACAGGGGCTCCCATGTCATACACCAGGTTTTTTTTTGGTGCTTATTCTAGAAACTAAAAATTATGTTTTTCTAGTTCATCCCTATCTTTTCACTTAGAGATTAGATCTATTAACTAATAATATCATGTCATTACAAAATTAACATACAGCTCAACATATTCATCCTGGAATAGTCCAGCAAAGGAGGAGTTAATTATTTCAATTAACCAGAGGAAAGTAGAATGTAAGAAGTATTTCTGCATGTGTCTCTGTGTGTGTCTATATACAAATACATACTAATATCATTCTTACATATGGTTGTATTTATATTCATGTGATATATAGGCAGATATTTTAGGGAAAAATAGATGCCAGAAACCTTGCAGAAAAAAAAAAAAATGTTCTCATCAGAAAGTTAGAAGAATGCCTTGATAATCATATTCAGAATTAAAATAATTTTCAAAGACATATTCTAGAGATTTAAGTGCCCCTATTCCTTTTTATTATAATGGCTACATGCAAGTTAACAGTATTTTATTTTTTCCCTTGTTTGAACAAACTTATTTGGGGAAGTCATTAGTCAGCTTGATACATGATACTAAACTGTAACATCAAGAATTTTATGCAAGTATTATTATATTTGCATAATGGATATTCTTTAAATTGGATGCTGAAACATTTATTACCTAGAGCTTCTATAACAGCAAAGTATAATGTAGCACACTGAAAACATTGATCCCCATGGGGTTTAAAGATTGCCAAATTGTATAATGATATGTGTGCTCTAAAAGATTTAGAAAGGATATTGCATGCCTTGAAAGACACTTAGCTTTATGGGTTTTCAGCAGGAACATGATTGCTAGAACTCACTTATGGGGTCCTAATCTTGTTTATATCCATTGCTTGCTGGGAACTACATTTTTTCTTAACCTTTATGCTTCAAAAGAAATATATACATGTTGTCCTAGTGGCCTTTAAGACCAGCTAGGGATTTCCCTGTTAGTAGTTTAAGAAAAGAAAGAACATAGCAATTATGCCTCATGTCTTATTTCATGTTCTTACTGTGTGACTCCAGGCAATAGAGTAAATATTATTATTCAAAGGAAAGTCATGTGAGTAGAAGATTTTAAGAAGTCATTGACATATATAACTGGTAAAAGTAAACAATAAATAAGCTGCTTAAAAGTGGGCACAGTTCATTCAAACACGATAATGCTAATCAATAATTTGATTACATATCAAAGATGCATAAGAAGCTCTTTCCTCTGGCCAACTGAAACTAATCTTTATCCAACTAGTGACTTTAAGTCAAAAAAGAATCTGATTTTTTTTAATTAGAAAAAAAAGTTACTTGAACTTCATTATTTTCATTTCACATTTAATGTCTTCCTTTTCTTCACCTATACTACCAAACCTCTCTCAAGGAAACAGATGTCTCATCTCATCTTTCTTTCCCTCTTCCACACATTTCCTCATCTTTGACTCGCAAACCTGTAGTACCCAGCCACTTAGAGTGTGGCTTCTCAGACCTCAAGAATCTCTTCTGCAGGTGCAGAGGTCTAGTAATCATTTTCATTTCCATATCATGATGGATCATCAAAGCTGACTTTGCAAAAAGTCCATTATATTACCTGCTACCTTCACCAACTGGTCAAAACTAGATTATTCTTCTAACGCTTCCATTTATGACTATATCTGAATATGGTTTTTCCAGGAAGGTAAGCCTAAAATCTTAGCGCAAACTTTCCCCTTCACTCTGTTCTTCTACACTCAATTAGTTATCAATTTAATTCAAGATTAATTATTAATTGATAATTTTCATATCACATGATTACCTTCCTACCATCATTGCATTGCTTTAAGTTCTCATGAGTTTATAAGCACTTAATTTTAGTATACTATAATTTCCTAACTGGTAGAATTAATCTCACACTTCAAGTTTCTATCTTATACAAAATATCTAGCTGCTTTAAGTGTCTTCATAACTATTTCTCTCATCTGCTTAATTCTTATTGTTTCTTTGTCACACCTGTATTATCCCTTTCGTCTGGCAGTCAGGACCTTCCATAACCCTGTATCTTTCCATCTTTTCTAGTTCTATCTAATAACACTCCTTTATTTATACTTAACATTTAAATTAAACCAGACTACTCACATGTGACTTAGATGTCAAGTGTTCTTTCCTATATACTTGTCTTTGTTTTATTGACTCTTTAACTAGAATACCGTAAACACCTACACATTCTATACAGCCCAAATTAAAGATTACTCCCTAAACAGTCAGTCCTGAACAACCTACTTTTTTTTTTTTTTAAATCTTCCTTCACTCACCTCTTGTACTTTTTTTATTATACACTATGTGGCTAACTAAGAGATGTACTACTCTTTATCTCATATATTCTAGGCATTAGGATACTCTCTGTGAATGCACAGATAATTTAAAAAGATTATTTGTTTTCAATCAGCAAATATTTCTTCCTTATTTTTAGCTTTATCAGGACAGAACTTCAGAACTCTAATTATAAAATGTATGAATAATAAAAACTATATGCCTCTCATTAAGTCCACACTGAAAAAAGTAGTGAAATAATCTTTTATCCATTTGTATGCTGTCTTGATTTAATAATAAGTTAGGCAGCTACATTATAAAATAATCCACATAAAGTCAGACACTAAATAATACCACTATGTACAAACTATGAATTACCCTTTAATTGAGGGGGGAAAAATAAAACTTTAGCAAAGAGGGTAAGGCATTTATTTCCATTCTCTCTACTGTTTATTTTTTTAAATGAAGATTGTTTACTTTTAATTTTATAATCATGGCAGTGGGATAACAAATTTCTGTGATTTCATTATAAAAAGTAAGAAGGTATTAAATTGGAGAGAGAGGACAAGATTATAATTTTTAAAATTAGAATAACACGTAATTTATTTACAGGGACAAAATTTAACTGAGGTAAAATTTAACTAATTGTGAGCAAACAGCCCCAATTAAACTTTATTCTGCATTGACACTTAAACCATTCTTTGCTTCAGACATTATTTTTCTAAACATGTTTTTTTCACTGCCACTAGAAAAAAATGAAATCTCTCATGAACCCTTCTCAGGTAATTTATTTTCTTTAAAACAAAAAAGGAATCTTGCATAGTCTTCACACACAAGGACCAATTTTAAGGATGTACACTAAGATTCTTAAATGAAAAATACATTTTAAGTAACAATATTATTAATTTTAGATGGCTGACATTTTATTTCCATTTTCATGACAGCAATGAAGTATTTAAAGACCTATTAAATCTCATTGAGATATATGATGAATACATTTATTCATTTTCATGTATATTTCATGCAGGATGAGGCCTTCAGGAATCCACATCTCAATACAAATGAGTAGCTTGTAGTAGACCCATGCTTTCAGAGAGAATGCTTTAAAAAGCCAGATAAAATGTTTAAAAACAACTAAATGTAACCTGGAAATTAGAGAATTATCAAGGCAAAATAACATGAGGAAGAAAATAATCAATGAATAAATATAAACATGCTAATATAAGAGATAGTCAACAACTGTTTTCTCTTATAAGGCCTAAAATTCTGAGCGCCAGGAAAGACTCTGAGCATGCTTTGCAATATAGCTGATTCACTTTGTTATACAGCAAAAACTAACACAACATTGTAAAGCAATTATACACCATTAAAGATGTTAAAAAAAAAAAAAGGACTAAAGACCTCTACTAAGAGGCAGAGAAACCAGCAGAGATATTAATGATCCTGGGGGGGGCAAAAGAGTTTTCAGTTTCAGTTTTCCAAAAATAGAGCCATAAACTGTAGGGAAAAGAGTGCTATAAACTATCTGATGTGCCCCTCTCCCCAGATATTTGTTAACTTGTGAAACTGCAAATGTATGAGGCCAAAAGTCAGTCAAAATGTTTACAAAAGTCAGAGTAGGTATGACAGCTTGTAGTTCTGAGAAGATAGCTATTGAAGATAATAATTAGAGTTCAAGACCTGTGTGTAGGTGAGTGAGGGGCTTCATGAAACACCCCCAAAGATCTAAATATAAACTATCCTACAATCAAGTCTTACCCTAATTAGATTAATGTAATCAACCCATATTCCTTTCTTTTCTATAAGAAAAAAGTGTGAACACTCTCTGTAGGAAGAGAACATCTATATACTTTATAATTTCTCAAACACAATGACAGGCATTTAAGGAAAAATTACCAGGCACAGAAAAAGGCAAAATATTTTTTTCTAAAATAGTGAAAAGGAAAAAAAAAGTAAATTACAAGTGATAGAGATATTGGAAATAGTAGACTGTAGAGGAAAATATAGAGAAAAGAGAAGAAAGAATTAAAAATGCACCAGATTCTGAGATCTACATTAAATAATAAAATGAAAATTTTAAGAGAGTTAAAAGAACTGAAATTAAGAAATAAACAGATGAATTTAACAGGATATTAGACTCAGAGCAAAAAAAAAAAAGTTAATGAAGTATAAAGTTAACATAAAATGTCCAAACTGAAGATCAGAGAAGAAAATAAAATAAAACACAACCACACAATCATTAAAGACCTAAATTTAAAGGGCTCATATGATTAGGTCAGGCTCACTCAGATAACCTCTCTATCATAATGTCAATTGATTTGGGACTTTAATTAAAGCAGATTACTCTCCAGAATGTGGGCCTTGTCCAATCAGTTCAAGGTCTTAAGAGCAAAGACTGAGGTATCCTGAAGGAGAAGCAATCTGTCTCAACTGCAACATAAAAATCCTGCCTGAGTTCCCAGTTTACCGGAATTTTCTGTAGTTACTGGATTCAAAACTATAACATCAACTATTACCTAAATTCCCAGCCCATACCTTGCCCTACAAATTGCAGACACATGAGACCCCATGACTGCATAAGCCAATTTGTCATTCCTTACAAATAAATAGATAGATATAGAGAGATAGAGTGATAGCCTACTGGTTCTGTTTATCTGGAGAACTCCAGTTAATACAAAAGCCAACAGTTATCAGTAAGATAACATTTTATTTATTTATTTGCAGTACGCAGGCTTGCGGAGCACAGGCTCAGGATGCACAGGCTCAGTGGCCATGGCTCACGGGCCTAGCGGCTCCGCGGCATGTGGGATCTTCCCGGACCAGGGCACGAACCCGTGTCCCCTGCATCGGCAGGCAGACTCTCAACAACTGCGCCAGAAGCCCAATAACATTTTAGAAGATTTAAGTAAAGTAGAATTTCCCAAATACAAATCCAAAACAAAAAGTAAAAGAAAACTGCAACTGTTCTATACCTCACTTAAAAGAAAGTTACCGGGGCTTCCCTGGTGGTGCGGTGGTTGAGAATCTGCCTGCCAATGCAGAGGACACGGGTTCGAGCCCTGGTCTGGGAAGATCCCACATGCCGCGGAGCACCTGGGCCCATAAGCCACAACTGCTGAGCCTGCGCATCTGGAGCCTGTGCTCTGCAACAAGAGGGGCCACGACAGTGAGAGGCCCGCGCACCGCAATGAAGAGTGTCCCCCGCTCGCTGCAACTAGAGAAAGCCCTCGCACAGAAACGAAGACCCAACACAGCCAAATATAAATAAATAAATAAATAAATATTTTTTTTTTAAAAAAAAAAAGTAAGTTACCCACTAAGGGAAAATTTCAAATCCATATGGCTTAACTGATAATTTCTTCCAAACCTTTAAGTACGAAATAATGTCAATCTCATTGAAAATCTCTCAGAAAATAGAAAAAATAAGAATGAACAATAAAAAACTTCAGGTGATGAAATCAGCATTTCCTTAATTCAGTAACTTGGGAACAAAAAACAAACTTTACAATAAAAAAGCATAAGACAATTTCCTTCATGAACATTGATGTAAAAATCTTAAAATTTTGGCATATTAAATCTAGAAATAAAGTACAGTATGTAAAAACTATTTTGCGTTTATTCCAGGAATGCAATGTTAGTTTAATCTTTGAAAATCCATCAGTGTAATTCACAACATTAATTAAATAAAGGCCAAAAGAGTCACATGGTCATCTCAATAGATGTGGGAGAAAAAAAGCTGCGTAATATAATTTGGGGTAGGCAGAATTTTAAGATGACTCTCAAGATTCCCAGCCTCTGTTGTACAATACTTCTCCCAGTTATTCATTCAAATGTTAATCTAGGTATTGTTGTGAAAAGAATTTGCAAAATTAATTAAGTTCCAAATCGATTAACCTTATAAAAGATATCTAGGTGAGCCTGACTTAATTAAATGGGCCCTTTAAATCTAGTTCTAGAGATCAGAGATTTCAAAGCTTGGGAAGGATTCAGTGGGCCACTGTTGGCTTGAAGATATGGAAGCCTTATAGCAAAAACTTTAGGCAGCCTCTGGAGTTGAGAACAACTTGTGGCTGACAGCAGGCAGGCAAAGAAACAGGGACCTCAGTTCTATAACTTAGATCTAATGAATTATGCCAAAAACTTGAATGCGCTTGGCAGCAAATTCTTCCCCAAAGCTTCCAGACTAGAACTCAGCCCAGCCAAACCTTTGATTTCAGTCTTATGATGTCCTGGGAACAGAACCCAAACACTTTGTGCTAGACTTCTTACATACAGGATTGTGAGCTAATGAATGGTGGTTGTTTGAAGCCTCTTGTTTTATGCAGCAATAGAAAACTAATGTAGAATTCAAAATATATATTGTAAATTTTTAGGAAAGTAGAAAGAGAACATTAAAATAAAGAATCTCTGGAAAAAAGATAAATAAAATTACAGTAAGCATCAAACTTAATGTTGAGATATTCATAATTTTCCCCCATTATATCAGGACTAGGATAAAAATGTTATCACCATTTCTATTCACCATTGACTGGAGTTCCAATCCACAGTGATAAGATAAGTAAATATGAATGAATTGAAGAGGGAGAAATAAAAATGTCATTATATAAAAATGACAATGATATATGTGGAACATTTGGAAGACTCTACAAACTATTAGAACAAATATGTAATTTTTTTTCTGGAAATGGTTTTTATAAATACCAGAAACAAACCAAAAAACATGAAATAAAAATACTATCTACAAAAACTTAAAACATTCTAATAGCTAAGAACAAATTTAACAAAGAGGTAAAATTTGTTTTCTGAAAGTCATTAAATATCATTGGGAGAAATTAAAGACAAACCAAATAAGTAGAAGGATATACCATCCTTGTGAAAAGGAACACTTAATATTCTAAAGCTGTCAATTCCACCCAAAATGACCTATAAAAACAATACAAACACAATAATAATAATCCCAGCAGGGGTTCTGAAGCAGCCAAATAGACTCTCAAATTTCCACCTAAATATAATTTTTATGAATAACCAAGCACTCTTGAAGAAGAACAAAGTAGAAGGACTCGCATTAACAGGTACCAAGGCTTTTATAAAGCTATATTAACATGGTCAGTATAAATGCAATGATAAAAGAATAAATAGTAAATAGGTCAGAATGGTTTCCAGAAACATATATATATTGCCTATTTATATACTGCCACTTGATTTATAAATGACATGACAGTGCTTAAAGGAAAAGATGATCTCAATAAATACCACTGAGTCAATTGGATTTTTATATGGCAAAATATATTCCATCTTACTTCATATAGTACACGGTAAAAATCAATTTTAGTTGTATTGTAGAAATGTGAATACAAAACAATAAAAGTTCTTTTTATCAAGACAAAAAAGGTAGCCATAAAATGACAAATAGCACTACATTAGAATTAAGAATTATACCACTGAGAGTCAAAAGTGAAGCCACAAATTTCCAGAAGATATTTTCAACGCACATATTTGACAAAGAACTCCTATCTGGAATACATAAAGAACTCCTACAATGGATAAGAAAATTACTCACTATGCAATAGATAATATGGGCAAATGATTTGAATTTACACACTATTAAAAATGATATAAAAATGGTCAATAAATTTATGAAAACATGTTTAAAATCATTAGTCATCAGAAAATGCAATTTAAAATTACAGTGCAATACAATTGCACACCCAAAAGAATGACTAGAATGAAACAAAGACAATACCAAATGTTAGAAAAGATACAGTGCAAATGAAAATCCCATTTACTTCTGGTGTCAATTTAAATAGGGTCACACAACCAATTGCTTTGCACTATCTTCTAGTGCTAAACATATAAACATCCTGTGACTCAGCAACTCCACTTACTTACCTAAGATAAATGTGTACTTTATTCAACAAAGACATGTGCAAAGGTGTTTTTAGCAGCCCTTTACATGGTGGCTCCAATTATAAACAAAAACAAAAAGACCCATCAAATTGAGTAAACTGTGATATATTCATGCAGTGTAATGCTATACCACTACGAATACAAATGAACTTGCTATATGCAACATCATGGATAAACATCAGAAACATAATGCCACAAAATAATTCAGTCAGTACAATTCCATTGTTATATAGTTTTAGGGCATACATGAATTATTTAAGATGAGGATATGGATTACCTTATGAGATTAAGACTGAGTAGGAAAAAGAACGAGGGCTTTTAGAGTTACAGTAATATGCTTTTTGTGTTGATTACAGGAAGTGAGTTTACTTAGTGAAAATTGTTGATATATACTTATGATTTGTGCATTTATTGATATGCATCTTCCTAAATAAATGTGAACTCTAAAATTATTTTTCATTGAATGAATGCATTGACAATCTGGGAGCCAGGTCTCTCAATTTTGGAAAACTAAGTCGAAAAAACAGAAAGGGAGAAGACTAGAGTTCACTTTGTGGTTTTTTATTATATTGGGAGGAAGGAGGGGTAAGAGAACAAGAGGGAAAGGGAGAAGGGAGAGAGAATGAATCTCCAAATACAAGTAATATCTATTATATTTACATTTCTTAGTTGTGTCCAATGAGAGTACCCTGAAGCAATGATACTGAAACAGTTAACACTTCTAGCACTTGGATGTTCCTATCAAAATCTCATTTCCCACTTAAGGAATCAATACTCCTTAGAGTAAGGGGTAAATCCAATATTGAAGCAGGGAAAGTACAAGATAATCCTGGAATATGTTAATCATATTGTGCCTAAAAGTGCTCAAAAAATGATAGAGACATCAAAAGGACATAGTTGCTGTCATGAAGGGACTCTCACAAGTGTAATTTGGAAAAATTCGATTACCAAAATAAAGATAATAATGGATTATAATGCTCTAAATAACATAGGACAATATGAGTCCATACTAGTATTAATAAATTAAGGAATAAATAAATATATGTACTAGAAAGGAAACCCCTTCTTTTCCTTTGAATGGCAACTTAAAAATATAGACGAAATGATGAAGTTAGAAAATCTTCCAGCAATAATCATAAAATTAATGATAATTTGATGAAAAAAAGGATATTTACATGATCTTTAAGAATTTCACCCCAAATACTTATCAGTTACAAAAGGAAAAATAGAAAATTTACAGTGGAGAATCCTGAGGGACACTACCTTAAGAAAGTGATCTTAATTGACATCAACAATACTGAGAATAATACAATAGCATGTCTGTGATATTCCTCCATAAGGTGCATAATTTTAATCAAATCCTGAGAAAACATCCAACAAACATAAAATGGAAGACATTCTACTCCTCAAAAACATCCAGGTCAAGCAAGATTATTAAAGAAACTCTGCCAAATTAAAATTACTAAAGATATATAGCAACTAAATCCAATGAGTAATTCTGTATTGGATCCTGGATCAGGGAAAGAACAAAACCTATAAAGGTCATTATTGAGACAACTGACAAAATTTAGGTATGAACTGTGGGTAACATTTGAGCAATATCAAAATTTTTATTTTGATAAAAATACTGTGGTTTTAAAAAGAATGTCCTTGTCCTTGTTTTTAGGTCAAGGGAATGCACACTATAGCATTTAGGTGTGAGAGGCATGATGTATTCAATGTACTCTCCACTATAAGATTTATTTTCATGCCCAATTGTGTCCATTTCTTTGTGATTAACCTTTGGAAATCCTCTGAATTTCCTGGATTAAACCCTGTGGGGATATAAAAAACATTTTCTTACAAACGAATGAGCTACTGGTCATAGCTATGAATTTGATCCAATGCATGAGTGATGCTAGCCTTTAATGGTGCCCTACTGAATTTAGATCTAAAACACATTGGTTAGTTCAGTTGTGCACTGTAACCTTAAATCTGCAAAGAAAATATGTACAAACAAACTCACCTTGAAATATGCTGTTTGTAGGCAGTTCATACTGAGCCTATATTTATGTGTTTATATCCATATTCTTGACATATTATTTATGTTAGAGTCTGCCACCTGAGTGCTGTATTGACTACACAGTGAGGTTTAAAACAGTATATAGCCATTTAAAAAACAACCCATCTGGGTAAGAGAAGGCAATTACCATTATTGCCTGCCACTTATGTAAGTTAAATCCCATATATAAATATATTCTCAAGAGACTGTGATAGATTGCCTCTTTGTTAAATTAAGAAGGTTCAAAGAG
Source organism: Delphinus delphis (assembly GCF_949987515.2). NCBI lineage: Eukaryota > Metazoa > Chordata > Mammalia > Artiodactyla > Delphinidae > Delphinus > Delphinus delphis. The sequence continues at coordinate 51,139,376 of NC_082686.1, forward strand.
TGACATTTCATAAAAAATAGCCCTGCTGTTTCTACACAGGCTCTACTACTCATATTGGTAATCAGACTCAAGTACACAATTGGACAGAACTTGCCTGGATTCATAGCTCAATTTCATATCTAGAAATTTTCTTTTGATGGATGGCATGTTGCCAGAAAGCTCATCTGGTCATTGGAGATAGAGTGAAAAACATTAAAACAGGCACATAAGTAACAAATCAATGACTAAAGCATGTTTTTATTGACACAATCAGAACACTGAAACATTGCTAGGAAATAAATATTATTGATAATATTTTTGCTATTTTTTTTCTTTTAGCCACTATGAAATGTAATGTGATTCGTAAGGGTATAGAAGTATAACACTGTGTCGCATACCCTATCCTATGTGGGCATGCATATTAACCAGTGAAACAAGGACTCTGAATAAAACAGTCAAAAGACATTAAAAGACAATGTAAATTATCTTATCTACATTATTACTATCATTAACAAATAACAAGGACAATAGCAATTTGCTATTTACCATATTTAATGCTTGAATCTATACATTTCAGGGAACACTAATGAATGTATTCAAATATTTAATGACTTTCAATTTGATCTGACTCATCTGATCAACAGAAGTGGTAAACTTCTGTAGGTTCTTGATTCATCACAGTAAATATGTGTACACCTTCTTTCTAAATGGCAAAAGCATCCAAAGGAAAGGACCCTTATTTCCTTGTCACTTCACTTGGGCATTTTTAAACCTACTTAGGAATCATCACCTTTCAAAACCAGTCAACCAGTCTTTTCTTTTTTTTGTTTTAGGAATCATCATCTTTCAAAACCAGTCAAGCAATCTTTTTTTTGTTTTTTGGGGTTTTTTTTTTGGCCATGCCACTTGGCTTGTGGGATCTTCGTTCCCCAACCATAGATTGAATCCACCCCCTCAGCAGTGAAATCTCGGAGTCCTAACCACTGGACCCCCAGGGAATTCCCCAGTCTTTTCTTTTGAGTCATATTTCCTTGCTTCTATGCCTTACATGTTTCTTTGAGTATAGTACTTGATTAAGAAATCAGAAAGACAAAGCAAACAATTCTGTTCTCCTTAGTGATGAAAGTTGAAGGAGTAGAAGTAAATTAGGTTACCAGTACTACTTTCTTTTAGAAAGCATAAGAGTAATTTAATATGCACTCCAGGAATTGCCTTTCCTAAAGAATGCATTTTTTATTTAATATCATTTCTACTTTCTTTCCCTTTTGCAAATATTTTTGACAGTTGGCAAATAAGCAAGTAACTGTTTCCAACAAACCAACCAAACATACAAACATTCCATGCACTGACCAAATAGGCACCCTACGATAGCTAAAAGCTTCAAATGATTTGTAAGCGGAAAAATAACTGAAAAGAAAGCAATAAGAAACAGACTTTCTACATTGCTGAAGAAAGGCATATATCTGTTTATTCCACATTGTCTTTGTCCTCAAACTCTGTTGGAGTTCTGACCTAGAATTCTCTTTATTTGGCTTCTGTAGAATGTTACCAGCTTGCTCCAGAACAGATATCTGTGCAAATCAACTGATAAGGAAAAAAATCAAATAAGCCTCAGAAACTTCCAGAGCTGAAGTAGTTAGCCCTCTGATATTCTTTGTGTCCCTGAATCTTAAGCATTTTATCTAGGTTTGAGAAATGGTATGACTTAACTCCATGCTCCAAATCTCATTATCATTATGATCACTGATAGTGTTTTTACAGCTTATATTCATTAAATAACAGTTTATTATATATATTTTTCTTAGAGTTTTATAAGTATCATCTCATTTAAAATTTACAATGATCTATTCTGTAACCCAAATACCTCTATTATATCCACTTCTTATCCACATAAGATTCATTTAACATATACAACATGTCAGAACATGTAAATAGGGGAAGAGAAGATCTCGCAATTCTTCCTTCACATGAAGATAGCATATGCTATGTGATTCAGTCATTAACTTTTGCTTTAGTCTTTCAAAATTTGGTAATTTGTATTATAAACAAATGACCTGGAAACTGAAGGGCAGTGTTGCTTTTTTCAGAATGTCTGAGAGCAATTGTTCAAAATCTGTATATGAATTAGAAATGAGCATCTCATATAAACAGTAAGAACATGTGAGTAAAAGGGTTTAGCTAGGGCTTTTTTTTTTTTTTTTGCGGTACACGGGCCTCTCACTGTTGTGGCCTCTCCTGTTGCGGAGTAAAGGCTCCGGACGCGCAGGCTCAGCGGCCATGGCTCACGGGCCCAGCCGCTCCGTGGCATGTGGGATCTTCCCAGACTGGGGCACGAACCCGTGTCCCCTGCATAGGCAGGCGGATTCTCAACCATTGCACCACCAGGGAAGCCCCACTAGGGCTTCTTAACCTCAAAGAAACTGTAAAGAGGAAGCAATATAAGCTGTGCTGTCTTTGTCAAAATTGCCAATGAGAAATATACAATAGATTCTTAGAAAGACTCTTACATTTATCCTAACCTAGCCACCACTGCAAACATATCTTGTGGTTCTTTTCTAATCAATCAGTCCTCCTTGAAACAGGGAAAACATATGATATTGTCTCCAGATACTGTGTTAGGTACTTTGCCTTTAATGGTGGTTAATAATTTCTTAGTTATTTGCTGGATATATTTATTTGCATGATGTTGACGATTGTAGACCAGATGTAGTGATATTTTGGAAAGAGGAGCTATTTCTGAACTACAGCCAGTAATATCTAATCATATAACATCTCATCTGCCCATGAGACCAGCATATAAAATAAATCTATAAATCGAGGGTTGTTTTGTTTTCTAAATAAGAACTGACTTTAAATTTGTAAATTTCTCCACTATGCAAAGATTACATATTTTCAGTTATTAAGGAGGAACTTTTATATTGAGTTGGTTTCTTTCTATTTCTAAGTTTTTACGTGTTTTTATCATGAAAGGTGTTGAATTTTGTCAAATGCTTCTTTTATCTTGAGATGATCATGTGCTTTTTAACTCCTTCATTCTGCTTATGTGGAATAATACATTAATCAATTTTCATATGTTAAACCATCCTTGCATTCCAGGAATAAACCTCACTTGATCATGGTGTATAATCCTTATAATATGCTGAATTTTTTGATAGTATTTTATTGAGGACTTTTACATCAATATTTAGAAGATTTATTGGTCTGTAATTTTCTTTTCTTACAGTATCTTTGTCTGGCATTGGTATCAGAACAATGCTGACCTCATAGAATGAGCTTGGAAGTATTCCCTCCTCTTCAATTTTTTTGGAAATGTTTGAAAAGTACTGGTATCAGTTCTTAAAATGTTTGGTAGAATTCAATAGTAAAGTCATCAAGTTAGGGGTTTTTCTGATTTTTAATTACTGATTGAATCTCCTAATTGTAACTCTATTCAAATATTCTAATTATTCATGATTTAGTCTTGGCGGGTTTCGTGCTTCTAGGAATTTGTCCATTTCATCTAGGTCAGCGGTCCCCAACATTTTTGGCACCAGGGACTGATTTTGTGGAAGACAGTTTTTCCATGGACCAGGGGGTGGATGATTTGGGGATGATTCAAGTGCATTACATTTATTGTGCACTTTATTTCTATTATTATTACATTGTAATATATAATGAAATAATTATACAACTCACCATAATGCAGAATCAGTGGGAGCTCTGAACTCATTTTCACTCCACTCACTGATAGGGTTTTGATATGAGTCTGCAAGCAATTGATTTATTAGGGTCTGTGCAGTCAAACCTCTCCGCTAATGATAATCTGTATTTGCAGCCGCTCCCCAGCACTAGCATCACTGACTCAGGTGCACTTCAGATCATCAGGCATTAGATTCTCATAAGGAGCACGCAACCTAGATCCCTTGCATGCGCAGTTCACAGCAGGGTTTGCGCTCCTATGAAAATGTAATGCCACTGCTGATCTGACAGAAGGTGGAGCTCAGGCGGTATTGTGAGTGATGGGGAGTGGCTGTAAATACAGATGTAGCTTCACTAGCTAGCCTGCCATTCACCTCCTGCTGTGCGACCTGGTTCCTAACAGGCCACAGACCGGTACTGGTCCGTGTACCGGTCAATCAGTAATTACACTCAATATCTTGTAATAACCTATAATGGAAAAGAATCTGAAAAAAAATATTTTTTTCAGATATAGATATATAACTGAATCTCTTTACTGTACACCTGGGAGTTTGTAAATCAACTATACTTCAATAAATTTAACAATAAGGGAGACCCAGATTTGGAGTTATGAATCAAAGTTACAGTAAGACCAGATTTTACTCTAATTATTTCTCTTTAAATATATTAGTCAAGTCATGTAGAAACCAAAAAGTACAGTTACAAGCCACTGTTGCAATAATATTAGCTTTTACAATTGTCCATGTATTTACCTTTATGGAGATCTGTATTTCTCCATATGGTTTTTAATTACTATCTAGTATCCTTTCATTTTTCCTTGTGGGACTCCCTTAAGCATTTCTTCCAGGGCAAGTCTAGTGGTCACAGACTCCATCAGCTTGTGTTTATCTGGAAATATCTTAATTTCTCCCTAACTCTTCAGAGACAGTTTTGCAAGTTAAAGGATTCTTGTTTGATAGCTTTTTTCTTTCAGCACTCTGAACATATCAGCCCACAGTCTTCTGGCATCCAAAGTTTCTGACGAAAAATCTGTTCATTATCTTATTGAGCATCTTTGAGTTAATCTTATGTGGAGTTCATTGAACCTGGATGTTCATATTCATGTCTTTCTTCAAATTTTGGAAGTTTTCAGCCATTATATACTGAAATATACTGTATATATACAAATATACTATATATATTCAAATATACTCTCTGTTCATTCTCTCTCTGTTCTCCTTCTGGGATTCCCATGACACATACTTTGATCCATTTGATGGCATCCCACAGGCTCCTTAGACTCTGGTCATTTCTTCAATCTTTTTGTCTTTCTGTTCCTTAGACAGGATAATTTCCCATTATCCTATCTTTAAATTGCTGATTCTTTCTTCTACCTACTCAAATCCTGTCTTTGAAACCCTCTAGTAAAATTTTTAATTATTATTGCACTTTTTAGCTCTAGAAATGTTTTTGGTCTCTTTTTAGGTTTTCTACCTCTATTAATATTCCTATTTTGTTCATAAATCATCTTCTTGACTTTCTCCACATCTCTCCTTAGTTCTTTCAGTATTTTTAAGACATTAGTTTTAAAATCTTTCTCTAGTATATTTGCCATTATGTTTTTTTCCAGGGATAATTCTGTTGACTTTCTTTTTTTTCTTTAAATGGGCCACTTGGCATATGCCCTGAGAAAACCATAATTCAAAAAGAGTCATGTACCACAATGTTCATTGCAGCTCTATTTACAATAGCCAGAACATGGAAACAACCTAAGTGTCCATCGACAGATGAATGGATAAAGAAGATGTGGCACATATATACAATGGAGTATTACTCAGCCATAAAAAGGAACGAAATTGAGTTATTTGTAGTGAGGTGGATGGACCTAGAGTCTGTCATACAGAGTGAAGTAAGTCAGAAAGAGAAAAACAAATACTGGATGCTAACATATACATATATGGAATCTTAAAAAAAAAAAAAGTCATGAAGAACCTAGGGGCAAGACAGGAATAAAGACACAGACCTACTAGAAAATGGACTTGAGGACACGGGGAGGGGGAAGGGTAAGCTGGGACAAAGTGAGAAAGTGGTAGTGTATATATGGACATATATACACTACCAAATGTAAAACAGATAGCTAGTGGGAAGCAGTCGCATAGCACAGGGAGATCAGCTCGGTGCTTTGTGACCAGCTAGAAGGGTGGGATAGGGAGGGTATGAGGGAGGGAGACGCAAGAGGGAAGAGATATGGGGATATATGTATACGTATAACTGATTCATTTAGTTATAAAGCAGAAACTAACACACCATTGTAAAGCAATTATACTCCAATAAAAACGTTTAAAAAAATAAAATAAATTAAATTAAAAGAGAAAAAAATTTAAATGGGCCATACTTTCCTGTAGCTTTGGATGCCTTATGATTTTTTTGTTGAACAATGAACATTTAAATCTAATAATGTGGTAATTCTGGAAATCAGATTCTCCTTCTTTCCCAGGGTTTTGGAGGGGGTTTTTTGCCTTTTTTGTTTGTTTTTTGGGGTTTTTGTTTTATTTTTGGTTTTAATTGTAGGCTGTCTCTGTGCTGAGGATCAGTCTTAGGTATAAACTTAAGGTCTTCTCAGCCTTTCCCCAGGCATGCACACTTTCTAATTTTCATTGTATATGCAATCATTTTTGAATGTCCTGGTCTCTAAAGTATGATTGCTGAAGAGGTTAAAAGCAAAATGTAAGGGGAGGAAGGGCTCATCCCTTTAAATCTTCTGAAAGTCACTTCAAGCAGGGGGGTAGGGATTGCAACAATGGGAGGCGGTGCAACAACGACTGCCCACCTCTTTGGCTGCACCTCTGTGATCAGAAACAACAAAAAAATAATCAGAGCAGAGATCTCTAATATTTGGGGAACAGGGTCTTTTTTCCACCCTCACTCCCACAAACTATGTGAAAACTGCTTCAGGAACACATGCACAGCTGCCTGCCACAGGGTTAGGAGTGGTGAATGAGTAGCTGTTATTGTGCTAAGAGCTGAAGTTGACTGAAATTAACCACAATTTACTGTCCAAGCCTTCCCCTGAAAGTTGCAAGCCTTCAACAGACTCCAGAGTTACAAAATAGTTCCATCAGAAAGACTCTGCCAGTGCAATTATTGGCTAAGTAGAGAGAGATTCCTGATGATACCTACGCCATCTTCCCAGAATCCCCTGGACAATCTTTGATATATACTTTAAGAAATTCGCCGTTGAATTTTGTACAAATTTTGTCCTTAGCCCCATATTGTCCTTTAACCCCAAACTTAAAAAACAATACTCTGATTTTCTTAAATATCTAGACTATTTTCCTTTTGATAAAATGTGCATTAACTTTATCTCCACACCTACTCAGTCATTATTATCACAATACCATATACCAATGTGAAAACTGAGAAACAGAGAGGTTATGAAATTTCCCTAAAATCCCACAGCTAATAAATGACAAAATTTAGATCTGAACCAGAGAAGTATGCCTCCCAGATTTGTACTCCCAATACCTACAATATATTGCAGAGTAGTTATGTGAATAATTAGGAAAAATCATGCTCACAACCAAAGTTCTTTGTGCATTTATTAATACAAAATAGTAAATGTATTAATTCATATGGTTAAAAGTCTTGGTACTAACAACGCCTCCAAAAGTTAACAGAATATATTATAATGTCTCTTTAAATAAAGTTCACAACAACAGAATATAATAATACAGCTTTGCTTTATCAGCACAATCTGGGACCCCAGGTTCTTCCAAACCTATTCCTCTGGTTAAGGAAAGTTCAAAAGGTAACACAACTGTTCACATGCACTTATGGAGGCTGGCCTCAACCACAAGGCATGCTCACACTTTCACACTCTACAGTGTCACATCTAAGGTGTCTCTGGTAAAATGAATATAACAGTGGGCTTCTGAAAGACAGTGGTACCTATTAGTCAGAAGTTCAGCTTATACATCTTTGCTACTTGTACACAAATAGAGGGTAATTATTTGACTCTGTTAGAACATTTTACTTATTACTTTGTTTAAAAATTAGTAGAAAGTGGAAACTAAAAAATAAATAAATGAATAAATAATGATACAAACTAGTAGGTGTGTTGAAAGTGCTGAATCTTCAGACTCCATTCAATACTCATTTGACTAAAGCTGTTTTACTGTGCATTCAAATATAAGGGAACAAAAGGTCCTTTGCCTGAATCCAAAAATGTCTGGGTGACAGATGCTCAGGCATTTAAAAGGAAAGCTCATAGCAGTGAATTACCATACCCAGTTATGTGATGAGTGGCACTCTGTAAACTTTTCCTGTTAGAAACTGACATGAACTGAGGAAAATGACAACTTTCCTAAGTTTGAGATCTCTGAAGTATGCCTGTTATGCAGACTGCCTCTGCAATGGATTGAAAAAGACATCTAATAGTCAGAAAGCAGAACTGACTGTTAAGAAATATAAGGGTCTTACCTCCTAATCTCCCTTCAGGGAGGAGCCATTTAACCTACTCACTGATGCAGAATGCTTGGTACTTATGAGGTTTCTTAGGGAAGAGTTTTGAATTGTTCAGAATCCTACACGAGGGTTGATCACCATGTCAAACAACGCAGATTGGTGGTTGGATGTGAACTATTTTAAAGAGCAGCTTGTGACTGGTCATAGTTTCAGACACGGAAGGATTGAGTTTAACAGTATAAATCTTATTTTGAGTGACTCTGCCTCTTAACTGTTCAGTTTATGACATCCAATAATAGCTGCCAAAATCTACTTCTGGTTCTAAGTTTCCTAATTGTGCATTTTCTTTTCCCTAATCAGGATCTAACTTCATCCTGAGGAGGCACTGCTGGTTGACTCATTTTATGTTCTTACCACTTTTCAGTGTGCTGACGAAAATGCTAACTAAATGGTCCCCTTATCTCCATAGCTTAGTGTTAGCCCCAATCATTGTCTTTGGAATCTACCCCTAATAACGTATTAAACCTCAAATGAGCTAGATAAGTCAATGTAGTCTGAACTTCCTCACTGTGAAAATGAAAGAGCTGGCCCAAGGAGATCAATCAAGCTATCCAAAGGTGTGCAATGTTTTACATTTGTTTATGCATATCCTGTTGCAATCTAGAAAAGATTTAGGGTAGCCTATAAAAATATTTGAAACACAGCAAGAGAGTTTAATGAAAAAGAATGCAAAAAGAAAATAGGTAAATGACATGAACAATAATAGAAAAGAGATAGAAATATGGCTAAAATAAAAATACAGTGAAATCATAAATTTTCTAGATGTGGGACGTTAATTTGTCTCTGAAATGTTAGCAGCAATCTGAATAGGAAGACCAGATCAGCAAAATAATTTTAGTGTTTAATGATAAAAATCACACAAATTATTCAAGGAAAGAACAACTATCAACAGTATTATAACAAAATATATTTCTCCAAACACTCTCATAATGAGGAATTTGCAACAATTCTAACAACGCATTTCTTATAGTAGACAAGTCTTATAATTTCTCTTAATACAAAACAGGGATGTCTTATAGAAGCCCAAATGAGTAAATACATTTGTATGAAGACTAGTAAGAAAAACTGTAATTACCCAAGATTTTGTTGGCTTCGTTACTAGAGGATACTTTTATATTCTTTGATATAGTAATCATCGTAAGTTTCAACAATTCCCCATAATTAATTGTGTCCTTCACCTGAACATTTTATACCTTTGAGTACCATTTCATTAAAAATTCTGTTGCCTGGTAAATATACTAAGTCTGTTTTGCAATTAGTTGTGGGGTGTTTTTGTATTATGATAGCCTATAAATTTCTTTCTTCCTATTCCTTGCCATGTTACTGATTGTGCAACTGATCTGATCCAAAGCCTAAAAAACTTTCAAACCCATGAGTGAAATGTGTATAGTTATAAGCTCCTAAGATACAGGGACTGCTTGCTCTTTGGTATTATCAAAGAAATAACTAACAGAGTTATCAAATACAGAAACTTATGCTCAATCATATAGATTATCAGGGGTAAGATTGACACATTCTTAAAAAATGTAGTACCCCATCAACAAAGTTTAATAAAAGGCCATCCAGATTTGGTTCAGATTTGAGCTGAAGGAAAACACAGTTAGAAACAACTAGTTTTGCAGTGACTCCTAATTATTCCAGCCTACATTTCATTTCAAAATGTTGCCCTTCCTACCACAATTAAATGTAATCAGAGAAGCTAAGAAGGACCTCTCTTGGGGCTAGCTAGCTATATCAAAACAACTTTTGAGAATAGCCTTTATAGTGATGTCCCAATTATCACAACTCGGCATTTTTGTCCTAGCTGATTCTTCAGGAATATATTTGACCTAGACTGGGCCAAAATTTTAAATTTGGAATAAAAAGTTAGGGAACTAGCAGTAGATGAAATCATGTATGATTGGTTGGCAAGCCTTTCTTTGATTTCAAGTCATTGAGACACTCATCATCTTTTTATAAAGTTCTGCATCCTCTACCCTTTACAATTTTTTAAATCCAGTTGGGGAAATTTGGTAATATGTGCTTGCAAAGTAATACAGCAGGTTTTGTCAAAATGTTATTTTTTCTGACAAGTGCAACTGGGATTAGTTCCTTACGGATTAGTTCCTTACCCTGAATGTGTTCTTAGTAACCATGGTCTCATTTATATCACTTATAAGCCCTATTGATTTCTATATTGCAAAAACCCAGCACGACCAGGGAAATTAATCCTTGATTATGAAATATTCTAAATTTCATTTTTATATACTATCCCTTAAAAGGGAAACATGATACAAAAACTGTCCCATATATCTTTGTTATTAATACCAAGAAATCAAACCCAGGTTGTTATACCAAGAAATCAAACCCAGGTTTCAATATTATTTGATCACAATAAAAAACAAATTTTATATTTTCATTTTTCAGCGGCAAAGAACGTTGCTGCTCCTCACACTGACACTATATACATTCACACAGGCAGTTAAACTATCACCAGTCTTCTATTTGGCTCTAGGTAAGGGAATTAACAGCTTCTGGGGAAGCTAATTAGATCAAATTATTACTCACCTGACCTAATTTGACATTCAATATCTGGGAAGAAGTCATCTGAATTAACTGAATAGAGATTTAGCTACTATATACACATGAGTTCCATGGATAATTTATTCCTCATGAAACTCATCTGGAGAAGAGGAATGTACTGACTAAGACAAAACAATAAAAAAAGGGAGATGATCTAATTCAAAACTCCTAAAGGAATGACAGTGCAGTATAACTTGTACTCATTCATTCCTCTACTCATTTATGTATCTTTTCAAAGCAGTCTCTTGCTGTAAGTAAAACAAAAGTCCTTAATTTTATTTTTAAAGGTCTGAGCCTCAGTTTGCTCATTTGATGAAGTGATTAGATGAACTGATCAATAAATCCTTTCCTCTATGGCATTGTTTGCTCAATATATCATTTATTTAAAATGGTAACTAGACGCAAGACACTCTTCTTGATTTTGTAGTTTCTAGCTGGTTACTAAAATCCACACTAATTTACACAGGTGATTTCTGGGGTATGGCAACACCAAGATATTTTAATGTCTGTTAAGTGCAGGGCAGAGGGCTGTAGGCAACCGTTCCCCAACCTTTTTGGCACCAGGGACCAGTTTCATGCAAGACAAGTTTTCCGCAGATGGGGGGCAGGGGGAGGGTTGGTTCAGGCAGTAATAAGAGCAATGGGGAGGGATGGTTCAAGGTGGTAATGTAATCGACGGGGAGAAATGGGGAGCGGCAGATGAAGCTTTGCTCTCTCACCCACTGCTCACCTCCTGCTCTGCGGCCTGGTTCCTAACAGGCTGCAGACTGGTACTGGTCCGTGGCCAGGGGGTTGGGGACCCCTGCTCTAGGCAACATAAGATAACCAATGGGATATAACTTCCACCTAGGTAGCCTGACCATGAGGAAGCCCCCACATTGGCATAAGCTCATAATGAGAAATTTTCAGGAGAAAGATGATGGGCAGATGAAAGAAGATCCACAAATATCTGTTTCCATTTATTGAATCATTCCTATTAATTGGTAGGAAAACATATATTCTGAACCAAGAAAGCTTTATCAAGTTGTGCTGGAAAATGACTGAGTGTGAAAATGTATTAAAATATGGAAATAAATAAATATGGAAATAAATAAAGCAGAGCTCTCAAAGTATCTATTACATGACAGGATGATAAAGGGGATTGAATAGGGATAGGGAGCATAATTATAAATATCCGCTCAGATTGCTGAAAGAGTTAGCAAAGGAACAGCTTCTAATCTGCTTCACAAAGCTACCTAACTAGTGGGTACAGTCCCCAGTGGTAAGTCAGATGGGGCAGGCAGTGGAGGCCCTATACCTTGAAGAAATTGTGACATCCTGTAACAGACACCTGACTCCATCCTCTCAATTATTTCTTTGCATTTGACCCTTTACACACTCTTAAAGAGCCAGTAATCTTGCGACACATTTAAAGCATCAAAGATCATATCTAACTTAGGATGATTTAAAGTTATGAGAATAGGTTTCAAGTGAAGATGAGAAAGACAGCATAGATAACATAGAGTATTGTAAGGGAGTAACACTAAGGGGACAAATAGAAATTACATAGAGAAGAGAGTATGAGGAATTAACAGTTTCTTAGCCAATGACAATATTCCTGATGAGCTCACTGGACCCATTTATTTGCATTAAGGAAATCATGAGTACACTCCTCTATTTCTTTACCCGCTTTCTTCAAACAGATCACATAAAGCCAGGTTGGGCAAAATCAGGTCTGATATATTTTTTCCTAACATTACTAAGCTAATAAAAATGTTTGCATTTATGTGAATTGATCTTGTGTATGTGCCTGAAATGCTATGGAGCATTTAGTAGGACATAGATGCATAATATTTAATGCAACAATTCTATTTGCTCCATTTTAAAGATGAAGACACTGTGGCACAGGGAAGCTAAACATATTTCATAAGGACACAGGTGCTACCATAAGTGATATAAATCTAGCCCGTCTGGTTTTGGGCCTACATTATACTTTTGCTATGCTATCTAATCATGGAATCAGAATATGAAAAAAAAGTTATCCAATAGTAAATAAATAAGTGCATTTCAAAAACTTTAGAAAGAGAATATGTTTTTGACAAAACAATCAGTTGAAAATTACATGTAATTTGAGAGCTTCTTAACATAATACATTTATTTTCTTTCTTCAACAGCAGATTTCTTCCTGTCTTCAGATTAGATGGATGGAAATTTTCAGCTACCTAATTTTGGCTCTGAGTCACTCTCAGAAAATTGATCAGCAGTTTCCTTGATATGATCAACTCAGCAGCCCAGCACAGATGGGCCTCCATCACCTCCTGTCATTGGGTGCATTAGTGTTGTCAGCCCCCAGATCCAATTACATGAATGTGGCTTGGCCAAACAACACAGGGCCTTCCTCATCCCCAGTGTCTCCCTTTTGAAGTGTATACAATATCACTTTGCCTCCTGTGCTGGAGGTGGCCTCCTCACTAATTTGATAAAGAGAACAGAAAAATAATGTGACCCAACCCAATGCTGGCAACTGCATTGGTGTTAATAACATTTTTAACACTTGTAATCCTATCTCTTAATAAATAATACACGACTTTTTTCCCTTGGCAACTGAGACTCTAATGCATTAGGATAATATTTCTAACTTAGAATCAGCAGCACAGTATATATATCTTCATTCTGCAGATAAGACTCATCACACAAGCTTTATTGTTAATGTATTTATTCCCTATCTGACCTCAACACATTATCCTACCACCAAGACAGGATTAGAGGTTCCTTCTGGTATAAATTCAGTTTCAATTTTTAAAAATAACTTTTGTTTTTGATTTCTATGAAGTAAGTGCCATCATTAACAGAAAAGCTTCAGGATTAAAAAAACACACACACATAGGTGTTTTTTTGTTTGTTTTTTCTTTTGTTTTAGTTTGGAATGTCCATAAACCATATATAACCAGGAGTAACTTAGGATATGATTATCACTCCAATTTCTTTAAATGATATCTATCTCTCAACTATCTTCTCCTTTACATTGAAGGTAACTCAAGAGAAAAATCAAGAATCACGAATGCTAGGTAATTACTTGGAGGTCTGAGTAGATGCTTCAATACTTTGTCATTTAGTATGTGTAGAGTAATGGCAGTGGATTTAAAAGGAGACATTTTTTAGTATTTTAGCTGCTAAAGGATCACCAAAATCTGCTCAAACATTTAGTGAGATTATATAAATTCTCTATTCTTTGGAGAGGAAGAACTATATTCAGGGATATGGTACAAGCAAATTATAGTCAAAGCAGAGTTCAGAGCACTTCTAGTGGTGCTGAGCACTTCTAGTTGGTGTGCCACTGAAAGCTGGCTAACTTAGCTCACTGCAACACTTTGAAAGCTTAATTTAGGAAAATGTCTTCCCAAATATAAAATCAGACTCTGAGTTCACAAATTATTGAGTTATTTGTTATTGTTTCCTTGAAACAACACAGCAATGGATGGAAGTATGTCTATCAGAGATAAGCTGAGAGTGTGGTTCAGATAGATGGGATAGTATCAACAGAAGCCTGGGGAATGGGATAAACCAGTATGCCCAAAATGTTAGCATGCCTGTAACAGAAAGAGCACTCAAAGCCATTGTAAGATATGAAAAAAAGAAAATAAAATGGTAGTATCAGGCAATCGTAAAGCCAATTATTAGGTTTTAAACTCAATTTGATAGATAATGGAAAATTATGGAAGATGAAGACAGAAAAGATATAAGAAATTACTGATATAACAAATAACTTTTACTGTCATTGAAATAGTTGAAATAAGAGAATAAAGATTTGTTAGGATGCAATACAATAATTTAATATCTAGATTATATTGAAAGAATTATGATGTAAATTTAATTAAACATTGAATTTCAGATAACTTTTTGGCTAAGATGGTAAAAAAAAGCAAAAATAGTGCTGTTTACTGTGGAGTTAAATTTGCTAAAGTACTATAGTCTTAAGTGTATAAATGAAATCAGAGGTAAAAATTAATGATAGAGAATGTAGAAATCACTATGAATTCAAAGGATCCAAATTATTTTAGAAGTAGTGTGTCTTGAAATAATAAATACCACATTTAAGAGATCTGGAACCAGCAGTGACAAAGGAATCAAGGGATGTGTATTGAACATAGGAGAGATTCCTAATAGGCTTTTAATGACATATGTAATATTCAATTTCTTTTAAAACTGAATCAAATATGGCCAAAAATACTAGGTTTTTAAAAATGCATAGTGAGAATATGACTATTTTATTTTTCTATACATTATTGTACATATGTTTGAAGTATTTCGCCAGAAAAATAAAGAAGGTACTCTTAGTTTTAATGCTATTTCTGCCAATTACAATCTTTGAGCATTTGGACAAGTCACTTATTCTCTCTGTACCTTACTTTCTTCATATTTCTATGTTCCAGTAAACCCTGAGATAATTCAGTTCAAAGTTGGGATGTCCTAGATTTAACTGTCAATATATCCATGATGTATTTAAAATCAAAGCAAGAGAAGATCAACAATTATTTCCATTAGTTCTTCATAGGTATGAAATGAAAAAAGGCAATATGAAGACTTTCCGCCATTAGTGAAAGAAAGGCTCAGGATTGAAGTGATCCTTAAGACACAAAGAGGAAGAAAGCAAACAATAAAATCCTGAAAACAGTAACTAGTTGTTTTACCTTGAGTAAACACCCTCCCAGATACTCTATACCTGTACATTGTGGAAAATGTCTAAAATTCAATAATAAATATATACAACTTAGTGCAGTGAGCACCCACTTAAGGCCTTAGTAAAGGCAATTCCTACTATGTCTAGCAAAGAGGACAAAAATTTTAGCTGCAAAGAGTGTACAATAAAAGCAGAGAATGAAAAGATTTTTGTAGTGGAGGTAGAGATGGGAGATGGTAGACCTTTTCTAACACTCTATCACTGATTCCTGACTCTCTACATTACAATGAACTGTAGAGCTCTAAAAAAAATACATCTAAGAAATACTTCCAGAAATTCTACTTTAATCAGTCTAGGGTTAGGGCCAGAACACTAGCATATTTTTAAAGCTTCTCAGCTGATTTTGATGGGAAAAAGTCATTGAAGTCTTTAAATCCAGAGGGAATATTACCAACCATGGGAAAAAAAAGTCAACAAAGATGAACCCTAAAAGCTAGAGGCTTAAATTCTAATGATTGACTAATAATCTCAATTGGTAAATTGTGCTCCAGGCAACAGATGTAAGCATGATCTATATTTAAGGCAACTACGTTAAGGCTCATAGCGATACAAGGTCAGCCCAATGTCTGGCCTCAAAGACTTTGTCTCAGTTTATGAAAAAAAGCACACAAGTATTTATAATAAAAAGACTCATATAATAATATATTGTCAATTCCATGACTACTATTATTAAAAAGAGGGAGCTACAAGACATAACTGTCGTCTTGTGAAAAACAGGGCAATCCCAGGTTAGTGAACTGGGCTTCCAGCCCTGATGTGGGTAAAAGTACAGTGACACTCACTGCTGCCTTGCAATTTACATAAAATGTGAAGGGAATGAAATTAAAATTAGTTTTTAATTACCTCTACCAAATAATGGAGCCAGAAAGTATATTACCTTTCCCTTTTACAAATCTATACCTCTTTCTATAAGTATATTTTACTGTTGTATAGAAGATGTTGTAAAATGTATAAGCACAAAAGTCAGGCCACTTCATCTTTCCTCAAAGAAACAAAAGTGGGTAAAATAGGGCTCTGTGTACCTCCTTACAGACCCTGGTAAAGTCTGTCCAAGTTAAAGCCCTCTGCACCAACACATGGGTCAGTGGATAACAAAATGGTTCAGTGCCCTTCCATACTACCTACAATTTTTCTCTGCTTTTGCAGCAAATAGTATAATAAAATGTGTGGCCATGCTGCTCTATATATTGTGAGAGCAGAACCATACCCATAGCTGTTTCTCATGTTTTACATCTGAATTCCTTTTCTTCTTTCCCTTTACATCAGGAAGATACCTTGGGGTTTTCCTAATAAAGAATAAGAATTAAATTCATTTGGAATTGGTCTGAAAAGTTGTTCCCAAATTGAATTTAAGTAACAAATTTAAAGGCTTCATATCTGATTGCATATAGTCCTTCCACAGAATTAAATTACTGTAACTTTATACCTCAAAATAAGTTAAAAACAAAAATGAAAACATTAGAAAGTCCTGGAAAAGCAGTCAAAGATTGGTGTATTCTACTTCCTGGTTTCATTATTATCTTCTATATGACCTTAGGCAAAGTATTTAATAAATCTGATTTTTTGCATCTTAGAAATACTACACAAAGTATTATTGAAGTGTTTGTCTCTCCTATGAGCAATATGTCTAAATATGATGTTTAAAGGGACACTGCAACATACGATTATATTCAGAGACCCTAGGAAACTTGAAGGAAAACAAGAGAGATATTTTAAAGGAATCTGTAACATCTTAAGTGTTAAAAAATGATCCTCCAAACAAATGTATTTTAATCAAAGGATTTTCATTTCCTAATCTATAATTACAATAATAAGCAGTAAATAATATTCTGTCCTATACTATTTCTGAATTTCTATGTATTTTGTTTTCAATATTTAGAATTTAGAGATAAATGTATAATAAAACACCCTTTCTTAGTTGAGTACCTTGGAAAATAGATCCTGACACAAAATTCTGGTTGAATGTAGTTTATGTGGAACATGATCCAAGGGAAAACAAATGAGGGAGTTGGAAAAGTTAGACAGTGAAAGACAATCAAGGGTGCCTTAATGAAAAGGTCACCACTTTGACCACCTGGAAGTTTCATCTCTCTGGAGACCCTGGGGAGGGGAAGAATGGTGTATAACACATTTCAGACTTGCTTCCTTGAGGATAAATTCCTTGGATAATTTATCCACCAACTCCCACCTTTTATTGGCTAAGGGTTTTACCTGGGGATGTTAAATCCCAGCACTTCAGGGCTGCCCTCTCTATGGGCTGAGCCAGCCTCCGTGGCTCAGGAGAAAGCTCCTGAGCTTTCTCAGGAAGAGAAGTAGAGAGATGCAAACTCTTGAGGAGGGAAGCCTTCAGCATAGATAGGAATTTCCACTGCAGCAGCAGTTAAACTTCCAGATGAGAAAGGATTTGCATAGGGCTGGGAAATTACAGCATATGTTATACAATTAAATGAAGTGCTACATTTATTCTCTAATAATAAAAGTTAATGCAAGTATTATAAATCACAATGTAAAAATGTAACTAATGAAAATTAGGAGGTAGATAAAAGAAGGAAAAATGATTTATAATAATTAAAACAACTTTAAGAGATCTAAAATACGCAACAACAAAATCAGGAGTTGAGTAGGTGAGAGAAAAAGTAGGAGGTAATTTAAGTGCATCCTGTTCTGTGCTTTTTCATTCTGGACTATCAGTACTTACTTCTATAGCTGATGCACTCATAAACAGAGATATAGATGCATTAGCATTATTTCACTTTATAATGGAAGTAGCCATCAGAAGAAATTAAACTTGGAAATGTTAACCATGATTTCCTCTGGGGAGTTAAGAGTGGGTGGGCCTGGGAATTACTAACACAGAAAATAATTCTTTGCCGTTTTATGGAATTCTTTTCTAAAATCATGCATGTGCATCAGTTAATTTTTGATTTTCAGAGACGAAAACTGAGGGACGTACAGAAATAAAGAGTAAAGTTACGTTACATGATAGTGACATACATTGAATTTTAATACATTCTCATAATTTATAATCCCAAACCTTGTTTATGTTGCATAGGTCACACTCAAATAATTTCTCTATAAAAAAGGATCAAAAATTATTCTTAAATTGGGCTTTATTTTACAGAATATATTTGATATCAAATGGTAATCCTAATTTGATTCCTGAGCTTTTGGTTTTCCTCTGCTCTGTGTCTACATTAATCATTTTAGATTGAAAGTATTATTACTTTTTCAAATATTTAAATAATAATTTTTGGTTTCAAACCTCAGAAGCATCTACAATAGTGTAATTGGGGCAGCAAACCAATTCTCTGTAAGCCATTTACTTGGGTGACCCTGGCACAACTAAAAAAACTGAAGGCAGTTTTACTGATAATGACTTTTGATCAAAATTTATGTACAGTTTTCCCAAATGGCACATTTTTTTTATTGTAGAATTTATACTGAAAAAAAAAAAAGAGGCTAGTAACAGGGCAGCACTATTTTCTGAAATTTTTACTAACCTCCTCCTAGGGAATTGTGCACAGTAGGATTTAAACATAGAACATGTCCTGCTTCTCTTACTCCTGCAACATTATTGTCCTTCCCTTGTGTAGTGTGGTCCTTAAAGAGCTACTGGGTAGTTATTTGTCCTGGAAATGAAATGCCAAGTATGGTAGTAATTGAAGGCACACAGGAATATTTCGATATTGAAAGTGATAGTGGAAATGGAGCAATTGGAAAATAGGGGGAAAAAAGCAATCTTTAATATACTGATATGGAATGTTATACTTTCAATGTTGAATATATTACTTGATAATGTCCCTCTTTTTTAATTAAAACAATGCAAGAAATATAGAATGGAAAATTATCCTTACTCCCTCTCTCATGCCCCTCCATGATGCTCTTAAGTCAAGGGTCACATCATTTTAATTTTAAAATTATTATAAATTTAACACAAGAATTCAGTTTTCAAAAAAATTCAGTGTTTCAGAAGAGTAAAAAAAAAAAAATGAAATGTAAAAGTAGCCAATTTCACCACCAACTAACCACCTGAACTTTGATGCTCAGTCTTAATCCACAAATTAAACATTTTAACCTTTTCTGGTTTGGGGTTTTCAAGAGGATACTTCCCTCTATTGATTTATTATTTTTATTTATTAATTCTCCTATTTGAAGTTTGAAAATTTACTTAATTGATCCTACATACCATATTTATTTTTCATCTTCCTTTCAATATTTTCAAATTATACCCAGTCTTCAGATCCTGTCTTTATAATTCTAAAATATATATTAAATCTCCATTTTCTTATCTCTCAATTTTAAACACATTATCCTAAACCTTGATTATCCAAAATAGGACAAACTTACCACTCTTGCCATTCTTTCACCCAGTTTTCTCTGCTCCCAAATTTCATCTGATGTCCATTAAATTAGAATATTTTCACAGCCAAGATATTCACATGCATATACATAATCAGTATGTATAAGCAAACCACCTATGCTTTCACTATAATTTAATTGTAAAAACCAGAAATAATGTCATTAAATTTTTTAGCTCATAAACAATGTGTAAGAGTATAAAAAGTAAATCATTAAACCACTATGTTAAAGAGAATGTTCCAAGTATCAAAGTAAATGCATTTCTTATGCACAATTTGATAGTTGTTCTAAATTAAAACATATTTTAGTTTCTTTGCATTTGGCCCTTTACTGATTTCTAAATACTTTCTCTTCTCCTTTAGAAATAATAGATAGGCTTTCACCCCATCATTATAAGAATCAAATATCTTTGTCATATAATTCCTTGCTTTCATTTTTGTCTTTTACTTATGTTTTTAATTTTAGCAATTATACTTTTTATTGCTAAAACTCTGTTACATGGTGACTCAATCATATTTTTAGCAGTCTTTTCCTGTATTTTGAATGACACGTTTTTTCATATTCTAGTGATATAATTTTTTTAAATGGTCTTCTCTTCCTTGATTTCCATTTCATTTTTCTGAGATCTATTACATTTTTTCTTCTTAAATTGTCTTTCTGTTGATTTTCTTCAAATGCTCAGTGGTACTTGGCAATCCAATTATATTTGTAAATGGAAGTCTAAACTAGGTAGATAAATATAGGCCTGGAATTCCTGTGTTATTGTATACATCTGTTCTCAGACAGGCCCTTCCATTAGGAATGAAGTAATGTAAGCATAATGAGATCATACAAATTGGCAACACCATCTGCGGAGAGGGAGTAGAGAAATAAACTGGACACCAAAATACAGTTCTTGAATTAGCTTCTCTTAATTGTTCTCTATAACTCTATAATCTACAAAATAGGGCTCTAATCCTGGGGTTAGGAGCAAGATGATTAATCAGGGTTTAGAAAAAGTATTAGACTATTAAAAATCATTAAAACCACCTTTATTTTTGCACATATATATAATTAAATATTTGTATGTATATATTTTTCCCAAAAAGCACGTAATTAAAAAAAACAGTAGTGTTGAATAAATACATTTTTTTAGAAAGCCAATGCTATATTCATTCATGTACACACTCTTTACTCTGAGCTTAGAGCTTTTTGCTAATAAAGAATACTAATTTATCACTATTCTAACAATTTTTATTAGAATTATTGCTTTTTTTGTTCTTCCTTCTAGTTCTACACATAGTTACACATTCATTATTTTAGTGGAAGTTCTGTTCATTCACTGGGAATTGGAGAGAAACAGGTTATAAATATGTTTACTTAGTCCAGCCCTAGTATCAGAAGTCTCGACAACTTTTCAAGAAGTTAGATTTAATTTTTGTTAAGCCTTAAGAGTTTAAGTCTTTTGTAAAATATGCAATACAAGGCAGAAAGACACAGAATTTGAGAGGGAAGAGGCATGGAAGGACTTGTCCTGGAAAGACTTCCAAATACCGAGGCTTCTTTCAAGGGCATTTGTTGTTATAGCTAACAGATAAGGAGAAAGCAGAATGCAACCCAACTGTCCTTTTAAAGCCTCTTCAAATGAGCTACAAAATACATAGTCCATTGTTTTGTTTATGTAGTCCTACACAGTAACATTTAGGTAAAAGTGTACAACAAATACAGGCATAGGATGATATAATACCATGGATGGATATACTGAAATTCAATTCTTCAAGTGTTTTATCCCTTGGAATATTTCTTCAAATTACTGAAGATTCCAATTGGCTTTCTTTTCCTGTTTTGCACTTATTTATATTGTATTTAGACAAACCTATTCTTCCAAGTTTTCATAAGTCTTTGGTTAATTCTTCATTTACTTCTCTCAAGACTATTGAGGAAGTCATCATCATATACTTGTTTGATCACCCAAACATGAAATTTTCTTCCCTATCAATATCTGTAAACACATAGGTATAAGTTTTGCCAGCAAACTTTATTATTCAGACCTAACTGAATTTTTACTTTGGACTTCTATACTCCATTGTATTGAAGTCAGACTCTGTCTCTCCATTGGATATGATAAATGAAGTACTGATTCTGTAGGCAGCCTTCTATGCACAGGGAAACCAGTCTTCTAAGCTATGAAGGCAGAGAAGTGATAATGCTCCTGGGTTCTTTATGAAGACACTGCTGAGGAAACCAAAATCAGAGGCGAGGTCCTACCTTTATCTCTCTTAGATAATACCTTTCTTTATTTTTCTGCCAATTGTGCAGGGTTTCTTTTGATTGCAATTAAAAGCACTCTAACACTACAATTCTAGTGAAACTTTGCTTATTAAATCTCTAATTGGGCCTTACCTTCTCCCCTGCTTCAAATTATGCTCTCTTTCAGACAGGAAACAAGTGCTACACCATTAACAATCACCTGAGAATTGTAATCACCAGACAACCCAAACATTAACTGTCTCTTTGGCTGATCATATAATGATGACCTATTTAATCAGTGTATAACAAGTATCACTGGAAAAGGAAATTTACATGTTTGTGCATTGTGTACAATCTGTAAATCACCTGATATCTGAAGGCTTGATATAGTTTTAAAAGAATTAATGCCCTCTTCAAAGATCCTTGTTTCAAAAATACTAGAAATTTTAAAATTAAAACTGTCAAACTCAGGGCCGGACAGTTTTAAATTAGTCCTGCAGGCAAAACTCAGTTTCTTCCCAAATTTGCTGTACGTAGTCTGTTCCAGTGTTGAGCAATTTTCTTAGTGAATGCTATTGTTAATGTATTCTGAAGTCATTTACTTAGCTTTGACTGTATAACATTTTATATATATATAGCTAAAAAGTAATAACGTGAAACAACACATTATTACTTCCATGCTGGGTAAATGACTGAAAAGAAAACCATACAGTAAGTCTAACCAGTAATTTTATCCATCAGTCTTTTCAGAAAGCAACAGTTGCAAAATATACACCATGAGTCAGTTCACAGAAAATTTTTTTTTGCAGTGTAGCTTTCAATATCACAGGATTTACACTGTGGGAAAACTGTTTCATAGTGTTAGTGTTCAACTTAGTTTAGTTCTATATTCAACTCCCTTTCCTCTCTTTAGGAAATACCTATGATCTCCTGTAGCAAAGAAACAAAGACAAAATATAGATATGTTTTCTCTCATGATGCACCCTTCAAATTGTGTACTTTTATATAAGTGGAATGAATGAAAGCAATGACACAAGAAATGGGAGGGAGGAAGAATTAGGAATGTTTTGTTATTATAAGTTATATGCACTACCTGTGAAGCAATACAGTGTGATTTGAAAGCAGACTTGTATTAATTGTAAATGTATATTGCAAACCTTAGGGAAACTACTAAGTATATATATATATATATACACATATATATATATATACACATACATACACACACACACATATATATATAGTTGTATAATTGATATTCTAAGGAAGGAGAGAAAATGAGATCATATAAAATGCTTAATTAGGACCATAAAAGGCAGAAAAACAGTAAGACAAAATAGAAACTAAGAACAAAGCAAAACAGTAACAAATATGATAGATATTGATCCAACTATACCAATAATCACTTTAAACATCAATGGTCTAACTATATCAATTCAAAGACAAAGACTGTTAGAGTGGATAAAAGAATAGCAGCCAACTATATGTTGTCTACAAGAAATCTACTTTAAACAAAAAGCCACATAGATGAAAAGCAATTGGATAGCAAAAGATACACCCTCCTAACACTAATCAAAAGAATGTAAGAGTAACTATATTAATTTCAGACAGAGCATATTTCAAAACAAGGAATGTTACTAGGGATAAAGAGACGGGGGCTTTACATAATGATAAAGGGATCAATACTCCAAGAAGACATAACAATCCTTAACATGTATGCACCTAAATACTGAATGTCAAAATATGTGAGGCAAAAACTGAAAAAACTGTAAGGAGAAATAGATGAATTCACTATCACAGTTGGAGACTTCAAAGCCCTTCTATCAGAAATGGATAAATCCAGCAAACAGAATATCAGTAAGTACGTAGCTGAACTCAAACAACACCATCAATCAAATGTGTATAACTGACTTCAATAGACTACTTCTAGCAACAGTAGCAAAATACACATTCTTCTCAATTTCACACAGAACATTCACCAAGATAGACCACATTCTGGACCATAAAACAAACATGAGCAAATTTAAAAGAACCGAAATCATATGCTATCTGTTCTCAGTCCACAATGCAATTAAACTAGAAACCAATAACAGGAAGATAACTACAAAATCCCAACTACTTGGAGATTAAATAATACCCTTCTAAATAACACATTTAGAAGGGTCAAAAAAGAAATATCAAGAGAAATTTAAAAATATTTTTAACTAAATGAAAATGAAAATACAAAATTTCAAACTTTGTGGGATGCAATAAAAGCAGTGCTTAGATTTTTAAAGATTTATAGCATTTGGATGCATATATTAAGAGAGAAGAAACACCTGAAATCAATCATCTAAGCTGTTATTTTTGGAAACTAAAAAAATTAAATTAAATTAAAACTAAACCAAGCAGAAAATGAAATAATAAAAATTAAAACAGAAATCAAAAAATTTGAAAACAGGAAATTAATACAGAAAATAAATGAAACCAAAAGCTGATTCTTTTAAAAGATCAATAAAATCAGTAAGTCTCTAATATAGCTGATTGTTTTAAGAGATCAATAAAATCAGTAAGTCTCTAATATAGCTAACTAAGAAAAAAAGGACAAAAATTACTATAATCAGAAATAAGAGAGGAGGCTCACTACAGATTTTATGGATATTAAAGTATAATAAAAGAATAATATGAACAATTCTATGCTCCAAAGTTTAATAACATAGGTGAAATGGACCAATTCCTTGAAAGACACAATCTGCCAAAATTCACACAAGAAGAAATAGACAATTTGAATTGACCTATATCTGTTACCAAAATTGAATCAATTATTTAAAACCTTTGAAACAGAAAGCACCAGGTTCAAAAGGGTTCACTAGTGAATTCCATTAAACATTTAAGGGAGAAATTATACCAGTTCTCTACAATCTCTGTCAGAATATGGAAGCATAGGGAATACTTCCTAATTCTACTGGTCAGCATTTCCCTAATACCAAAACTGTACAAAGACATTATAAGAAAAGAAAACTACAGAGAAAAGTCTACTTTAATAAAAAATAATGTAGAATAAAAACATGAGAAGAGTATAAAGTCAGTTGGTAACTCTCTCTGGTGTAGAACAAGTTAATTATCTGTTACTATGTAGAGATTCAAAAGGCATGTATCCTACAATTGGACTTCATTCAATCTTCAAAAATACTAATTATGCAACATGCTTAGCACTTTTCTGAGATGAAGGGCAAAAAGAAGTGAAGCATGCAAATGAAGCCTTCACCTTCACTGGGCTCATATTCTAGGAGGGAAGAATAACCAGTAATCACACAAATGATTATTCAACTTGACATGAGGTGATTATTGCTATGAAGGAAGCAAAGCTAGGTAATGGAGATAGAAAATGGAAGTAATACAACTTATACAGGATGGATGGTGTAGACATTCTGATAATCCAGTATTTAAGCAGAGGCCTGATGAAATAAAGGCAAAGCCGTAAAGATATTTAAGGAACATGCTTTCTAGAAAAAAAGAGTATTAAGTGCAAAGTCAGAGACGTGACTGCTTGGTGAATCTGAAGAACAGCAAAGATGTTAATCTCACTAGAACAAAGAAAGTAAAGAAAGGGAGATAGTGGGTTAAGTGTGTCTAGCACTTATAGGACCTTTTGAGTCATTTTAAGGACCTTACCTCTTATTTTCAGCAAGATGAGGAGTCTTTTGGGAATTTGAAAAGAGAAGTGATCAAGCTTCCCTGTGGATCATGTGTCAGAATGGACAAATTCTGCCAGAAGGACAAAAGGAACAAAATTGGAAGCTGAAAGACAAGTCATCGAGCTATTCCAGTAACCTTAGTCAGAAAAGATGGTGTTTTGAACATTATGGCAGTCAAGGTGGTGGTATGAAATAGTTTGAGTCCAGATATATTTTGTAGGTAAAGGTGAGTGATTGAATAATTAGTGTCATAGGAAGAGAGAAGTCAAGGATGACTCCAAGATTTTTTTGACTAAGTAACTGTGAAATGCAGTTGTTATTTCCAGAGACAGGAAAAGGTTAAGTGGAAAAGGATTCTGAGTGGAAATCAGTAGTTCAGTAATAAATGTTAATTTTGAGAAGCCTGTTAGATATCCATCATTTATTAAATTTTTAAAAATATTTATGACTTGCTATTCGATTTTTTTTTTTTTTTTTTTGGCAGTATGCGGGCCTCTCACTGTTGTGGCCTCTCCCATTGCGGAGCACAGGCTCCGGACGTGCAGGCTCAGGGGCCATGGCTCACGGGCCCAGCTGCTCCGTGGCATGTGGGATCCTCCCGGACCAGGGCATGAACCCGTGTCCCCTGCATCGGCAGGCGGACTCTCAACCACTGCGCCACCAGGGAAGTCCCCGAATTTTTTAAGTTGGATCATCATGGCTCAAGATTTCATCTCTGCTAATAACACTGAAATATTTTAAGAAAATGACTAGAGATACTGGTGTTAGGACTTCAGGAACCAATTTTGTGCCCTCTTTTGTATTTGATAGTTTCCTATGGAATGAGGTAGTTTTCTCCATTGTAAAGGGAAAAATAAGAGCAGAATGGAACTTACAACGGTTTATGCATCCTGACTAAGAAAGAGAAGATGAAACCCTTCCTTCCTTCACAATACAACATAAGGTGATAACAGTTATAATTACATAGAAATAAACATTTCAGTTGTTGCAAATGAGTGAATTTAAAGTGAATAAATTTAAACAAATTTTTATTAAAAAGCCTTTGTCCCTTAAAACCTTTTTTTGTTTGTTTGTTTTGTTTTGTTTTTTTGTTGTTTTGTGGTCAAGGCTGTTACTCACCCAGGTCAAAGTAAAAATGAAAGAAGCAATGAATCAACAGTAAGCAGAGCTGAAGTCAGACTACCTGAGTTCTGGTCTCATCCTGTAGGATACAGATTATTTTCATATGATTTAATGCCATTGCCAGGCCTTTTCAGTGGTTGGAAAATAGGATGGGTACACTGTTCTTTCAATGTGATTTCAGCTGGCAGTTCTGCTGTGCCCATCTTATTAACTAGAGAACTACTTAGCCATATAAATCTCAATAATGTCACTGGTAGACACACCCACTTCCTTTACTTCACTGCTTGATGCATGGGGAGCAATAGTGAGGATCATATGTATGATTCACAAACTAGGAAGAGCTTAAAATAACTACTGTTCTATACCAAATGGGCTTCCACACATTAGGCAAAGAGGCAAAAGTAACACCCTGATGAGAGATGTCACATTTCTGAAGAAGACCAGTGGAGACGGTGACGAAAATCCAATTACGTATGAATCTCCCACAAATCTGTTCTATCAGAATAAAAGGAAGCTTACTAACCTGTGACTGTTAGAAATGTACAGTCAGACTTTTCTTAAAAAGTCATTGAAGAAAGGTTAGAATACAGCTACAAAAAAAAAATGGTTGAAAATAACTGGAGGAGAAAGGAGAAAAGGCAACAAATTCTCTTGATTCAACTTAATATCTCAATTTTCTTCTCTCTAGTAATTGTGTGATTATAATGGACTAAACTTTTACTCTGTATTCTTCCACCTTTAGGGTTGGCTTAAAGCACCGTGGATCCTACTACTGAGCATATACCCAGAGAAAACCATAATTCAAAAAGACACATGCACCCCAATGTTCACTGCAGCACTATTTACAATAGCCAGCTCATGGAAGCAACCTAAATGCCCACTGACAGACGAATGGATAAAGAAGATGTGGTACATATATACAATGGAATACTACTCAGCCATAACAAGGAATGAAATTGGGTCATTCGTAGAGACGTGTATGGACCTAGAGACTGTCATACAGAGTGAAGTAAGTCAAAAAGAGAAAAAAAAATATCGTATATTAACACATATATGTGGAATCTAGAAACATGGTACAGATGAACTGGTTTGCAAGGCAGAAATAGAGTCACCAATGTAGAGAACAAACGTATGGACACCAAGGGGGGAAAGCTGGGGGTGGGGGGTGGGGGGGATGGGATGAACTGGGAGATTGGGATTGACATGTATACACTAATAAGTATAAAATAGATAACTAAGAAGAACCTGCTGTATAAAAAATAAATTAAAAATAAATTTTAAAGAAAAAGCACAATGGAGAAGCAGCCCAAGACATAGCTCATATGGCTGGGGCCACAGCCACACAAGACAACAACCATAACATTTATTTTTGTGTTTATGCATTTTTATATACATATACACACACAAACACACATACATGATATTATATGGTATGTGTATGTATATATATATATATTTTTCTCTTTAGTTTTCTATCTTCAAGAGTAATGTATCTTCCTCTTATCAAAGCAATGCATCAATATGAAAGAAGAACAGGACTGAAACTTCAACAAATTATGAGATAAATAATAAATAATAAAAGTTATACTAGGAGGAAGATGGCGGAAGAGTAAGACGCGGAGATCACCTTCCTCCCCACAGATACACCAGAAATACATCTACGCGTGGAACAACTCCTACGGAGCACCTACTGAATGCTGGCAGAAGACCTCAGACCTCCCAAAAGGCAAGGAACCCCCCACGTACCTGGTTAGGGCAAAAGAAAAAACTAAACAGAGACAAAAGGATAGGGACGGGTCCTGCACCAGCGGGAGAGAGCTGTGAAGGAAGAAAAGTGTCCACACACTAGGAAGCCCCTTCGCGGGTGGAGACTTCGGGAGGCGGAGTGGGGGAGCTTGGGAGCCGCGGAGGAGAGCACAGCAGCAGGGGTGCGGAGGGCAAAGCGGACAGATTCCAGCGCAGAGGATCGGGCCGACCGGAACTCGCCAGCCCAGAGGCTTGTCTGCTCGCCCGCCGGAGCGGGCGGGACTGGGAGCTGAGGCTCCGGCTTTTGTCGGAGCGCCGGGAGAGGACTGAGGTTGGCGGCGTGAACACAGCCTGCAGGGCGTTAGTGCACCGTGAGAGAGTCCGGGGAAAAGTCTGGACCTGCCGAAGAGGCAAGAGACTTTTACGTCCCTCTTTGTTTCCTGGTGCACGAGGAGAGGGGATTAAGAACGCTGCTTGAGAGAGCTCCAGGGACGGGCGCGAGCCGCGGCTAAGAGTGCGGAGCCCAGAGACGGACATGGGATGCTAAGGCCGCTGCTGCCGCCGCCAGGAGGCCTGTGTGCGAACACAGGTCACTAGCCACACGCCCTTCCGGGGAGCCTGTGCAGCCCGCCACTGCCGGGGTCCCGGGATCCAGGGACAACTCCCCCGGGAGAACGCACGGCGCGCCTCAGGCTGCAACGTCATGCCGGCCGCTGCCGCCGCAGGCCCGCCCCACACTCCGTGACCCTCCCTACCCCCCCGGCCTGAGTGAGCCAGAGCCTCCGAATCAGCGGCTCCTTTAACCCCGTCCTGTCTGAGCAAAGAACAGACACCCTCCGGCGACCTACACGCACAGGCGGGGCCAAATCCAAAGCTGAGCCCCTGGGAACTGTGAGAACAAAGAAGAGAAAGGGAAATCTCTCCCAGCAGCCTCAGAAGCAGCGGATTAAAGCTGCACAATCAACTTGATATACCCTGCATCTGTGGAATACCTGAATAGACAACGAATCATCCCAAATTAAGAAGCCCTGTGGATGAAAGGCTCTTGGGGCTGCAGCCAGGAGTCAGTGCTGTGCCTCTGAGGTGGGAGAACCAACTTCAGGACACTGGTCCACAAGAGGCCTCCCAGCTGCACATAATATCAAACAGCAAAAATCTCCGAGAGATCTCCATCTCAAGGCCAGCACCCAGCTTCACTCAACGACCAGCAAGCCACAGGGCTGGACATCCTATGCCAAACAACTAGCAAGACAGGAACACAACCCCACCCATTAGCAGAGAGGCTGCCCAAAATCATAATAAGTCTACAGACACCCCAAAACACATCACCAGACGTGGACCTGCCCACCAGAAAGACAAGATCCAGCCTCATCCACCAGAACACAGGCCCTAGTCCCCTCCACCAGGAAGCCTACACAACCCACTGAACCAACCTTAGCCACTGGGGACAGACACAAAAAACAACAGGAACTACGAACCTTCAGCCTGCAAAAAAGGAGACCCCAAACACAGTAAGATAAGCAAAATGAAAAGACAGAAAAACACACCGCAGATGAAGGAGCAAGATAAAAATGCACCAGACCTAACAAATGAAGAGGAAATAGGCAGTCTACCTGAAAAAGAATTCAGAATAATGATAGTAAGGTTGATCCGAAATCTTGGAGATAGAATGGACAATAGAATGGACAAAATGCAAGAATCAGTTAACAAGGACCTAGAAGAACTAAAGATGAAACAAGCAATTATGAACAACACAATAAATGAAATTAAAAGTACTCTAGATGGGATCAATAGCAGAATAACTGAGGCAGAAGAACGGATAAGTGACCTGGAAGATAAAATAGTGGAAATAACCAATGCAGAGCAGAATAAAGAAAAAAGAATGAAAAGAACTGAGGACAGTCTCAGAGACCTCTGGGACAACATTAAACGCACCAACATTCGAATTATAGGGGTTCCAGAAGAAGAAGAGAAAAAGAAAGGGACTGAGAAAATATTTGAAGAGATTATAGTTGAAAACTTCCCTAATATGGGAAAGGAAATAGTTAATCAAGTCCAGGAAGCACAGAGAGTCCCATACAGGATAAATCCAAGGAGAAATACGCCAAGACACATATTAATCAAACTGTCAAAAATTAAATACAAAGAAAACATATTAAAAGCAGCAAGGGAAAAACAACAAATAACACATAAGGGAATCCCCATAAGGTTAACAGCTGATCTCTCAGCAGAAACCCTACAAGCCAGAAGGGAGTGGCAGGACATACTGAAAGTGATGAAGGAGAAAAACCTGCAGCCAAGACTACTCTACCCAGCAAAGATCTCATTCAGATTTGATGGAGAAATTAAAACCTTTACAGACAAGCAAAAGCTGAGAGAGTTCAGCACCACCAAACCAGCTTTACAACAAATGCTAAAGGATCTTCTCTAGGCAAGAAACACAAGAGAAGGAAAAGACCTATAATAACGAACCCAAAACAATTTAGAAAATGGGAATAGGAACATACATATCGATAATTACCTTAAATGTAAATGGACTAAATGCTCCCACCAAAAGACACAGATTAGCTGAATGGATACAAAAACAAGACCCTTATATATGCTGTCTACAAGAGACCCACTTCAGACCTAGAGACACATACAGATGGAAAGTAAGGGGATGGTAAAAGATATTCCATGCAAATGGAAACCAAAAGAAAGCTGGAGTAGCAATTCTCATATCAGACAAAATAGACTTTAAAATAAGGACTATTAAAAGAGACAAAGAAGGACACTACATAATGATCAAGGGATCAATCCAAGAAGAAGATATAACAATTGTAAATATTTATGCACCCAACATAGGAGCACCTCAATACATAAGGCAAATACTAACAGCCATAAAAGGGGAAATCGACAGTAACACATTCATAGTAGGGGACTTAAACACCCCACTTTCACCCATGGACAGATCATCCAAAATGAAAATAAATAAGGAAACACAAGCTTTAAATGATACATTAAACAAGATGGACTTAATTGATATTTATAGGACACTCCATCCAAAAACAACAGAATACACATTTTTCTCAAGTGCCCATGGAACATTCTCCAGGATAGATCATATCTTAGGTCACAAATCAAGCCTTGGTAAATTTAAGAAAATTGAAATTGTATCAAGTATCTTTTCTGACCACAACGCCATGAGACTAGATATCAATTATAGGAAAAGATCTGTAAAAAATACCAACACATGGAGGCTAAACAATACACTACTTAATAATGAAGTGATCACTGAAGAAATCAAAGAGGAAATCAAAAAATACCTAGAAACAAATGACAATGGTGACACAACGACCCAAAACCTGTGGGATGCAGCAAAAGCAGTTCTAAGGGGGAAGTTTATAGCAATACAAGCCCACCTTAAGAAGCAGGAAACATCTCGAATAAACAACCTAACCTTGCACCTCAAGCAATTAGAGAAAGAAGAACAAAAAAACCCCAAAGTTAGCAGGAGGAAAGAAATCATAAAAATCAGATCAGAAATAAATGAAAAAGAAATGAAGGAAACGATAGCAAAGATCAATAAAACTAAAAGCTGGTTCTTTGAAAGGATAAACAAAATTGATAAACCATTAGCTAGACTCATCAAGAAAAAAAGGGAGAAGACTCAATTCAATAGAATTAGAAATGAAAAAGGAGAAGTAACAACTGACACTGCAGAAATACAAAAGATCATGAGAGATTACTACAAGCAACTCTATGCCAATAAAATGGACAACCTGGAAGAAATGGACAAACTCTTAGAAAGGCACAACCTGCCAAGACTGAATCAGGAAGAAATAGAAAATATGAACAGACCAATCACAAGCACTGAAATTGAAACTGTGATTAAAAATCTTCCAACAAGCAAAAGCCCAGGACCAGATGGCTTCACAGGCGAATTCTATCAAGCATTTAGAGACGAGCTATCACCTATCCTTCTCAGACTCTTCCAAAATATAGCAGAGGGAGGAACACTCCCCAACTCATTCTACGAGGCCACCATCACCCTGATACCAAAACCAGGCAAGGATGTCACAAAGAAAGAAAACTACAGGCCAATATCACTGATGAACATAGATGCAAAGATCCTCAACAAAATACTAGCAAACAGAATCCAACAGCACATTAAACGGATCATACACCATGATCAAGTGGGGTTTATTCCAGGAATGCAAGGATTCTTCAATATACGCAAATCAATCAACGTGATACACCATATTAACAAATTGAAGGAGAAAAACCATATGATCATCTCAATAGATGCAGAGAAAGCTTTTGACAAAATTCAACACCATTTATGATAAAAACCAGCAGAAAGTAGGCATAGAGGGAACTTTCCTCAACATAATAAAGGCCATATATGACAAGCCCACAGCAAACATCATCCTCAATGGTGAAAAACTGAAAGCATTTCCACTAAGATCAGGAACAAGACAAGGTTGCCCACTCTCACCACTCTTATTCAACATAGTTTTGGAAGTTTTAGCCACAGCAATCAGAGAAGAAAAGGAAATAAAAGGAATCCAAATCGGAAAAGAAGAAGTAAAGCTGTCACTGTTTGCAGATGACATGATCCTATACATAGAGAACCCTAAAGATGCTACCAGAAAACTACTAGAGCTAATCAATGAATTTGGTAAAGTTTCAGGATACAAAATTAATGCACAGAAATCTCTGGCATTCCTATATACTAATGATGAAAAATCTGAAAGTGAAATCAAGAAAACACTCCCATTTACTATTGCAACAAAAAGAATAAAATACCTAGGAATAAACCTACCTAAGGAGACAAAAGACCTGTATGCAGAAAATTATAAGACACTGATGAAAGAAATTAAAGATGATACAAATAGATGGAGAGATATACCATGTTCTTGGATTGGAAGAATCAACATTGTGAAAATGACTCTACTACCCAAAGCAATCTACAGATTCAATGCAATCCCTATGAAACTACCACTGGCATTTTTCACAGAACTAGAACAAAAAATTTCACAATTTGTATGGAAACACAAAAGACCCCGAATAGCCAAAGCAATCTTGAGAACGAAAATTGGAGCTGGAGGAATCAGGCTTCCTGACTTCAGACTATAGTACAAAGCTACAGTAATCAAGACAGTATGGTACTGGCACAAAAACAGAAAGATAGATCAATGGAACAGGATAGAAAGCCCAGAGATAAACCCACACACATATGGTCACCTTATCTTTGACAAAGGAGGCAGAAATGTACAGTGGAGAAAGGACAGCCTATTCAATAAGTGGTGCTGGGAAAACTGGACAGCTACATGTAAAAGTATGAGATTAGATCACTCCCTAACACCATACACAAAAATAAGCTCAAAATGGATTAAAGACCTAAATGTAAGGCCAGAAACTATCAAACTCTTAGAGGAAAACATAGGCAGAACACTCTATGACATAAATCACAGCAAGGTCCTTTTTGACCCACCTCCTAGAGAAATGGAAATAAAAACAAAAGTAAACAAATGGGACCTAATGAAACTTAAAAGCTTTTGCACAGCAAAGGAAACCATAAAGAAGACAAAAAGACAACCCTCAGAATGGGAGAAAATATTTGCAAATGAAGCAACTGACAAAGGATTAATCTCCAAAATTTACAAGCAGCTCATGCAGCTTAATAACAAAAAAACAAACAACCCAATCCAAAAATGGGCAGAAGACCTAAATAGACATTTCTCCAAAGAAGATATACAGAGTGCCAACAAACACATGAAAGAATGCTCAACATCACTAATCATTAGAGAAATGCAAATCAAAACTACAATGAGATATCATCTCACACCAGTCAGAATGGCCATCATCAAAAAATCTAGAAACAACAAATGCTGGAGAGGGTGTGGAGAAAAGGGAACCCTCTTACACTGTTGGTGGGAATGTAAATTGATACAGCCACTGTGGAGAACAGTATGGAGGTTCCTTAAAAAGCTACAAATAGAACTACCATACGACCCAGCAATCCCACTACTGGGCATATACCCTGAGAAAACCATAATTCAAAAAGAGTCATGTACCAAAATGGTCATTGCAGCTCTATTTACAATAGCCCAGAGATGGAAACAACCTAAGTGTCCGTCATCAGATGAATGGATAAAGAAGATGTGGCACATATATACAATGGAATATTACTCAGCCATAAAAAGAGATGAAATTGAGCTATTTGTAATGAGGTGGATAGACCTAGAGTCTGTCATACAGAGTGAAGTAAGTCAGAAAGAGAGAGACAAATACCGTATGCTAACACATATATATGGTATTTAAGAAAAAAAAAAAATGTCATGAAAAACCTAGGGGTGAAACAGGAATAAAGACACAGACTTACTAGAGAATGGACTTGAGGCTATGGGGAGGGGGAAGGGTAAACGGTGACAAAGCGATAAAGAGGCATGGACATATATACACTACTAAACGTAAGGTAGATAGCTAGTGGGAAGCAGCCGCATAGCACAGGGAGATCAGCTCGGTGCTTTGTGACCGCCTGGAGGGGTGGGATAGGGAGGGTGGGAGGGAGGGAGACGCAAGCGGGAAGAGATATGGGAACATATGTGTATATATAACTGATTCATTTTGTTGTGAAGCTGAAACTAACATACCATTGTAAAGCAATTATACTCCAATAAAGATGTTTAAAAAAAAAAAAAAAGTTATACTAGGAAGGGAAAACAGTGGTTGTTATACAGATAACAAACTTTAGTAAAATTATATCTTAAAATTATAATATTTTAAAGAAGAAAACAATAATTTAACTCTAGTATTGCAGAATCATGGACGCTCAATAAAATTTCCATGTATTTTAGAAAGAACTGTGCCACTATTCTGGATAGAAAACAGTAAAACATATACTTTTTGAAAAGTGGAATAAAAAGAGTCTTGAGGTTAAGCTGGAAAAAAATCCCAAAATCATAAATAATTGAAAGTAATAATTACGTTGAATAGGCCCCAAAAAGTGTGAGTTTTCAAAGTTACATAAACAATACTCAGATTGATTCAATTTAAAATAACTTAGCTTTGTTTTATTTCTACTGATATTTGAGAGCACAAAGAACTCATAATTCTAATAAAACTTTTAAATTAAAAAAATAAATTGCTAAAAGTGGGTTACAAAACTTTGAAAATCACTTTTTTTGTAACATATCTTTGAGCAATGCACTATTTAACTAAATTTTAAAATATATTTTATTCCAATAGCAGGCTATTCACAAACTGTGGCTATCCATTCAAAGAGACAACACTGACAAGAATGGTTTACTTAAGAATATGATTCAAGTACCTAAGCACTTCTAACCACAAATATCTACTTTTCTGCTCAGAAAATCTTGGTCAAGTATCTTAACAACAACAAACTTCCTTAGGTAACTACACTTAACAAATGCTTAGCCACTTCTGTTAAATATCTGATCTAGTTATATTGTGCTACTCCTATCCTACTGATTTCATATTGATATATGTGAGAATCTGATCAGTGTTACTGTCTGATTTATCCTGTTTGATGAGAAAACTTTCCACAGTTCAAAATGATCTCTCTCATGGTTTCCTACGTTAGCAATTTCACAATCATTCTTAACTCCATTTTTCCTTTTCTACATTTAAATTGGTAGCAGCAAAGTCAGCTATATTCTTGCCTCCAAAATCTCTGCTTATGTGTATTTAAAGAAAGAACCATAATGAAAATTAATTATTCCAAAACAAGTTTTTTAAAAACATAAATACATCATTATTTCTTTTCTCTTCTTGTATATCATAAAAAATACAGCAAAGAGAAAGAAAAAAATCAAACTCCAATTTCAAAAATCACTACTCAGTGATCATCCGTCAGGGTAATCATATGGCATAATGCCAGAATGATCTTGCCAATGTGTAATTCTTTTATGGCTTCTTCCTGTAATTAATTTTAGAGGTTTCCTAATTTCTAGGTAAATAAAGTACAGATTTCTCCATGTCTTACAAGTTTCTCCAAAATTTATGATGCAACCCTCTCCTGACTTTATCCTTATTAAATTCTCTTGTATTTACTTTACCCTTTTCTAGTCTATGGTTACTTTCTGAATGTTTCACTTACTTTCTGGGCTTCCTGCTTTCCCTTATGGTTCTATTTACTTTTAATTCCCTCCTTTCTTTTCCCTGGCTAATCTACCTAGAATTATGCATTTGTTTCATACTCACTGCAAATCTGAAGGTTCTTGAGAGCAGCACATGCTCTTCAAATTTATATGATAAAATATAATACATTTCTATTAGTGAGGAGTGAGAGTAATATATTTGGAAGAGTAGAACTCTTTCTGCACTATTTTCATCTCACACCTCATTCCTCCACACTATTACTCTCATCCTATGTGGTGAATTGCAGTCAGTGTGAATCTCCTGTTCTTATCTTCTTGTTTTATTTTTTTAAGGAACTTTTAGACTAAGTCAGGAAGATATTGCTCATACTCCAGTGGACAGAATATTGTAGATTGGATTAGGCTTGTGTTAATGTGGAAGCAATGGAGAAAGGTAAATAGATTTGAAAGAGACTTAGGATTTAACACTGACATAAATCAGTTGTAGATGAAATCTGACAGCTTTTCAATCCACAATTATTCTCCAGCCATTGTCTAATTTCTCTGCCATGCTTCAGACACAATCTTGTTTAGAGACAGTTATCATGAATTTCCATTTTCTCATCTCCTTCTTACTTTACAATGCATTTTATCTCTTACTAACATCACCAATGACCACATTGTAAAATTCAATGAATATCAAGTTTGAAACTTTTGGTTACAACATCATTCTTGAAACATGTGATAAGTATGAATACCAATTCAAATATCTATATGTGTGATTATGTAACTTTATTTTCTATTAATGGCAACTTTAACTTGACTTCTGGACCTCATTTCAGCATACCAGTGGCAAATGTAACCACTGTTATCCTCTACGAGGTTCTCCACTCCCTTGAACTGTGACATAGTTTTGTAATCTTATGCAATGGCATGGCATTTGGGCCATGGAAGATTTGGTGCCCCAACTATTCCTTAATAACAATACATTTGCATTGTTTCTACGATAGTCTTAGTCCATGTCCACAGGGCTCTGACGTCTCTGATTTTTCTATCTCAATTGTAGGGCTGTGTAAGTTCTCACATGACTGGTTGCAATATGTACCTGGATTTATATTACCTCTCATTTGATAACTACTATAAAGTACTCTGTGAATTCCCTGCCCTAATTATTTTTTTCCTCTTTCTTGCAAGCCCATGAGGGGGAAAAACCTTGAAGATAATGGAAAATATTTCTCCTTGTCTATTTTTTCAAGGAATTTAATCTATGCCCACAGATGCCCAACTTTGATCTCCTCTGGTACCTGCCCCCATCTTCATCTACTCCCCTCACCACAAAAAAGTGCTTTGGAATTTCAAAGACAAAATATAGAATGTGCTACATATTTCTGATTTCCACCTATTTCATGCTTCCCTGTGTCTATGAGCACGGCATTAAATGTATCTTTTTTGTTTTTAAATAATTTTATTTATTTTTGGCTGCGTTGGGTCTTCATTGCTGCGCACAGGCTTTCTCTAGTTGCAGCAAGCGGGGGCTATTCTTCGTTGCAGCACAAGGTCTTCTCATCACAGTGGCTTCTCTTGTTGCAGAGCACAGGCTCTAGGAGCGTGGGTTCAGTAATTGTATCTTGGGGGCTCTAGAATGCAGGCTCAGTAGCTGCGGCGCATGGGCTTAGTTGCTCCGTGGCATGTGGGATCTTCCCGGACCAGGGCTCGAACCCGTGTCCCCTGCATTGAGAGGCGGACCAGGGCTCTAACCCATGTCCCCTGCATTGACATGCGGACCAGGGCTCAAACCCATGTCCCCTGCATTGGCAAGCGGATTCTTAACCACTGTGCCACCAGGGAAGCCCTAAATGTATGCTTCAATTGAGGAAAGATAAGACGGAAGGACAAGAGATATAGGTAAATTAAAAAAAAAGAAAAGAAGATTATCATCCCACCACATTTTTCTCCTAGTTATTTTGTGTTCCCAGAAGGGTTTATGTTTTTTGTTTTGTTTTATGTTTTTGTTTGTTTGTTTTTTATGTGACTGTTTCCTTCAGGTGCACAGAATCATTTTGACCATAATTCTCAGGACAGGGCAAACTTCTATCAGCATAACAAGTTCTACCCTTTATTTTATTTTATCCCTCTCTCATCAACTATAAATACACATTATTATATATTTAATGTATGTCTTCCAAATTTTCTTTCAATACACATACATGCACATGTTATTTATGTATGCATACAAGAAAAACACATGATATTTAAATGCTCTTTAAAATAGATGCAATAATTTACACTCCCAACAGAAACATTTTGAAGGCTCATGTTATAATTCATTATCGCCACCCTTAATTTCTGCTAATATTACAGACATAAGGTGTGTTGGTTGGCAGAATTATAAAGATGCTCCCCCTTCCAAGTTTCCCATGTTATTCAGTCAAGCACTAACCTAGGTACTGCTGTGAAGTGACTTTGCAGATGAAATTAAGGTTGCAAATAGCTGACCTTAAAGCAGAGAAGTTATACTGGATAAGGATTTGCAGGGCCAGTGTAATCACATGTACCCTTAAGAGCAGAAGAGGAAGGCAAAAGTTTGAGACTGAAAGGTAGAAAGCAGAGGAAAGATGAGGAAGAAGGGAAATCAGACAGATTTAAAACACAAGAAAGACTTCACCTGTTTTTGCTGGCTTTGAAGATGGAAGAAAGGGATCAGGAGTCAAGGAATACATGTGGTCTCTTGAAGCTGAAAGTAGCCCCCTGGTCGCCAGCTAGCAAGGAAAGAGGAACTTCAGTTCCACATTCACAAGTAACTGACCTCAGCCAACAATCTTAATGAGTTGGAGGCAGATTCTTACCATAGCCTCCCAATAAAATCCCACCCTGCCAACAACTTGATTTTGGCTTGTGAAACCCAGAGCAGAGAAGCCAATTGAGCCAAACCCAAGCTCCAATTTACATAACTGTGAGACAATAATTGTTGGTTGCTTTAAGCAATGAATTTTGTTTCCTTCTTTTTGTATATTTCTCAAATCCTTCATTTATTCCTTTATAATTTGTGCTTTTGGATTCTTTAAAAAATGCTTCATCAGTCCAGTGCCATGAAGAATGCTCTTATATTATCCACATTGGTGTTATAGTTTTATTTTTCATATATAAGCCTTTAATCCACTGAAGTTTATTGATTGTTGTATGAAGATTTAGTGTGTTTTTTACCCTAAACATGACCCAATTCCCTCAAACACATTTTACTAATCTCTCTAATGCTTTGTAATACCTCTGTGGTAGTGGTTCTCAAACTTTAGCAGTATCAGAAGCACCATTATGAGTGC
Organism: Delphinus delphis; assembly: GCF_949987515.2. Lineage (NCBI taxonomy): Eukaryota > Metazoa > Chordata > Mammalia > Artiodactyla > Delphinidae > Delphinus > Delphinus delphis. The sequence goes on from NC_082686.1 coordinate 51,179,355, forward strand.
TTCTGTATTAGCTAGGGTTCAACAGATGAGCAGGGATTTGTCACAGGAACTTGACTTTATGTAATTGTGGAAGCTGGCTAAACAGTTTGTAAGACTATTTTATCTGTCTGATGTTGAAATTTAAAGTCTACAGAACAGGCAATCAGAAATAAAGTTGTACACAAAGTAGGAGAGAATAAGAACAAATGGGATACCCCAGGCACAAACTGGAGATCACAAGGAAGGGTTGGAACCCATGATCAGTTCTTGTCGCCTTTCACCATGATGGAGTGGGTACTAAAAATACCCACCTACCTTGCCGAGAAGTTGGAGAAAAGGAAGGATGATCCAAGGAAGGGAGAGCAGTGCAAGCTCAGTTACTGCCTCAGGCCAGTGAAGTCAGTCAGCAGGTCAGCTACAGGATGTGTGAGCTACAAAATGGCCGCTGCTTCAATTCCACCCTCTAAATCTCATACGACAACCTTCGTTGGGTTCTCCCTAATCACAAACATACAGAAAAGAGTATTCTGGGAAATTACTTCAACCCAGTCAAGTTTACATAGTACAAAGACACCACAGCTTGTTAAACACAGATTGCTGGAGTGCAACACCAGAGTTTCTGATTCCCCAGGTCTGGGGTGAGACTCAAGTCCTTGCATAAAAAACAAGTTCCCAGGAGATGCTGCTGCTGCTGCTCCTCTAGAAACTACATATTAAGAATCACATGTATAACTAACATATGTGTATAACTATTGTTACAAGCCCCAGGTATGCTGATAATATCTTACTTAATATGGCTTAGTAATATGTCTTATTCTTTATTATTCTTTTGTAATACTGCCTTAGATATCCATAGACTACATATGTTCATCTGTATTTTAGAATCATTTGTCAACTTTTGTTGAATTTTTAAATTAGAATCTATTGATATTAAAAACATATCTCCCTATCAAGGTCTTCTATTAACTATTTTAATAGAGTTTACATTGCTTTTTAATAATGGTTGTATGTATTATTTGTTATGTAATTTCTGTATAGCTCTGTTTCTACTGAGAATATAATATTTATATTTTCTAAAATTTTTACTGCTAACAATTGATGATGCTTTTTCATGTTAGTCTTGTATTTGTCAAATTGGTTATTTTATAGTTCTAGTAGTTTTGTGTCTTTTTCATTTTAGCTCTTCTGCTAATAGAAGTTCTAGTAGTTTTATAGTTTTATAAAACTATAGTTCTAGTAGTTTTGTGTCTTTTTCATTTTAGCTCTTCTGCTAATAGAGCAATAATTTCAGATTGTGGTTTTAATTTGCATTTCCTAAACAACTGAATTCATTTTCACACATCTTTCATACATATAGATATCCTCTTTAAGGATATCCTATCCTTTTAGATCTTTTGACCATTTTCTGTTCTACTGTCTGCTTTTTCCTTATTGATTTTTAGGATTTCTTTTTTTACATAGTTGTTTTTTGCATGTAATTAATTTCTCTTGCTTTGTGGCTTGCATTTTCACTCTTTTGTTAAAGTCTTATGATGTTTGGTCTTACTCCTAAAATAATCCAATACATTTTTTTTCTTTTTATTAATACCATGTTTATGTCCTAATTAATAAATCTTTACTTATCCTGTGTTGAAAAAGATGTTCTGTAGCTTCCTCTAAAGCAGTTTTTAGGGCTTTTGCTTTAAATGAGTGTTGGAGTTCGAGTTTGTAGATATTCTGGCATTGCGTTTCATTAGGACCAAAACTGTGTTGAATTGACATGAGATTTTCTCATGTGATACTATCTTTGCATGTCTGTGACAAATACTGTTTTATGTGATATGTTGTCATTTTTGACATGCAGTTAAACTCAACATATTTTATTTAGGATTTTTGCACTTAAGTCCATATTTAAAATTATATGGCATTAAGTGAAATTATAATTTAATTTTATTGTATTATACTTCTGTGTTTTGTTATCAAGATTATACTTATTTCATATAATTTCTTCAGCAGTTTTCTCTCTACTTTTATTTCCAGAAAGTGTGGAATAGAGTTATCTATTCTTAAATGTTTGACAGAATTTGACTGCAAGACTTCCTGGACTTGGGACACTTGTGAATAGTTTAAAATATTGCCATTACAATTATTTTATTTTTTTCTATTAATGATTTATATTTCATCTTGGACCAATATTGTAATATTATATTTTTCCCCTTTATCAGAATTATTTAAGTTTTTAAATATATCTGCATAGTTATTTTTAAAAATAATTTTAATGCTTTAATTTCTTCTCTTTTCTATATTTTGTTCATTGCATTATTTCTCTCTTGGTATTTTTCTGGTTAGTTTTTCCAAAAGTTAGTTTATCTTAGCTTGCTTCCTTTCTTTTCTCTACTTCACTGATTCCTTTTCTTATGTTATTACATTTGTTTTTTTTGTTGTTTGAGGTCCATGGTTACTTCCTTTGTCTGGTTCTTAGTCAAGACAATAGGACATTAAATTTTGCAAATACTTTTATCTGCATCCATTGAGATGATCATAAGACTTTTCTCTATTCTGTTAATGTGATGAATTACATTGGTTGATTTTCAAATGTTAAACCAACAGGACGTTTTGTTTTGCTTCAAAAATCTCTAACCAAAACAAAATATATATATACAAAACAAAATATATTTTTGTTCAGAGGACTAGATGAAATAAGACTGTGAAAATGTTGATAATTTGGAGATTTGGGTTCATGGCAGTATGTTAAACTATTCTTTTTTTCATATTCATATAACTGAAAACCAATCAAGTTAGATAATATTGCCTGCTTAAAATGTCAGTCATCCTCTTTCACAATAAGCCTATTTCATCTTCACTGGGCTAACAAATTATTCATGGTGTCAGGGATTTAAATTATGCTTCTGTTCCACCTTGACAGCAGCAGCAAATAAGCACAAGTTCTTTTTGTGATATCATACCCCAGAGCACCAGGCAACACCTCAGTGGCCAGTTGTTTAAATTGGTAAGCTTATATATGAATAGGACGTTGATTTATTAACAGTGGAACAAACACATTTTGGATTTGGGTAACTTTTTAATTCAAATCAGTTGACATATTTTATCAACCTTTCAATTAAATTGTTTTTCATTGGCTTTCAATTAATATTTAATTTCTTCCTCAAGAAAGTCAAAGATGTTACCACTTCCCATTTGCTTGAGAATCTGATCAACGCATTTCTCTTCTTAATCAATATTTTGGAAACCTTTAATCAAGTCAATCAAGCCTCCTGTGCTGACTATTTCAAGCTTGAGTATTCTCTCATTATTACAGGCATCAACTCACTGAAATGGACTGACATGACTATTTTAAGTTCTTCCTACTGTCTTTCCATCTTTCTATGTATTTTGGCAGGAAAAAGAATAATGATAATTTGATTAATATAAATGCAAGTGTAATGCAAATGCAATGTAACATATATTTAAAGACTCTAAATATTATGAAAATAGTATAACCTGCAAACCATGTTAATGATCTTAATGTCATATATTTAAAAGCTGTATTCATATTTGTGCAAATAAAAATTCTGAAAACATGATCTAATGTCCACTTCAAGTTTATGCCTTATAGAATATATTATTGAGAAATTATACCAACTTTAAATAAGAAACATCTTCTTATATTTATTACAGTAGTAAATTTAATGTATTGTTTAAAATAACTGATTTGATTAAATAAATTTCAAATAATTAAAATGTCAAACTATATTTTTGGCAGGTCAATTTAAAATGCAAACAGTTAAGATCATCTTTTTTTGTCAATAAAATAAATAATTATACTTTTTTGTAGGTGGTTTTGCAATTGCATTGGGGCAGTCAACATAACTATATATGGCTCATAGAACACCTGCCAACAAGAATATATTTATAGGGACTTCCCTGGTGGTGCAGTGGTTAAGAATCTGCCTGTCAATACAGGGCACACAAGTTTGAGCCCTGGTCCGTGAAGAGCTCACATGCTGCGGAGCAACTAAGCCTGTGCGCCACAACTACTGAGCCTGCGCTCTAGAGCCTGCGAGCCACAACTACTGAGCCGGCGTGCCACAACTACTGAAGCCCACGTGCCTAGAGCCCGTGCTCTGCAACAAGAGAAGCCACCGCAATGAGAAGCCCGTGCACCGCAACCAAGAGTAGCCCCCACTCGCTGCAACTAAAGAAAAGCCCCGTGCAGCAACGAAGACCCAACGCAGCCAAAAATAAATAAATAATAAATTTATTTAAAAAAAGAATATATAGAAACAGTATACTAATATATTTATATAATATATATATTATTATACTAATATATTTATAGAAACAGTAAACTAATTAATACCTTAAAGAGCCCCATGACTTTTGACACATTATGCTCTCCTGTCAAATGAGACTTGTATCACCTTCCTCGGGAAAACATTTCTTCACCAGCATATAATCACTGAATTAACCTGGAAAGATCATCTTACTTCTTTAAAAACTACAAAATAACGCTCTGGGAAACAAGAAGTCATCATAGTGAAATGATCCCTCCCCCACCATGCCATTACACATAGTATTTCCTAAGTATTGAATATAAACCCAGAAAATATAAATTCAAAAGTCTACATCTTTCTTTTGGTTGTCTTTTATTGTCAATATATCCCTCTAGCTCTGATTCTTAATGTGTGTGTTTTATACTATATAAGTATTTGTGAATTGGACAGGAGAAATGTTTAATTTTAAAATCATTGATTGAATCCTTCATTTTTCAGATTTCTACATCTGTTTGCATTAGCATACCCTCAGTTTCTGCTTCATTCAAATACCCTGAAGCAATATTTGCACATAATTTGTATCTCTTCTAAAGTTGCATGTACCCCTACCACTCCTAGTGATCAGTTTGTTTGATAAATCAGACAATCTAGTTAGCCTTCTTCCCAGTTCTTTTATAGACTGCTTTATCTTTTTCCCATTTAAAATAATTATTTTCTTTGGCATCTGAGCAAAGACATTTTCAGAAAAGGAAACTTGGATAATAACTGGACTAGTTTTTTCAAGTTTTAAAATTCACTGCTGTTTTTGGATTTGCACATAATTGCATTTAGTTTTATAGCCAGAATCATTTGCAAAGCTATCAATATTTTATGAAAAGAAGTTCTACCACTTATTAAACTCAATAATATTCAAGGATGATGAGCAGATGCTGCTTCCATCTTATTTAATAGCATATTAAATAATTGCAGTCTCATATCATCATCATTTATGTTCTCAAAACAACTATAAAAAATAGGAAGTAACAAAGCAAGTGTGACATTTTTATCAGGGTACTGGGAATAAGAAGTGCCATGATAATACACTCCTTATATACACTGCTAATATTACAGTAATTCGTCAAACTTCAGTAAGAGCAATACCCTATCACATCCCATATAACCGTGGTGAATGAACATGGTGAAAGAGTTTGCCTCAGCATAAATGGTATACAGGTGAGTTCATCACTTTTTCCCTATAAACCAGCATTCAAAAAACTTTAAACATGGTTGTTATAATAATTTAAATTATAGCTAATTCAAGGAAAATGATTAAACACATTAATTGTTTTTCAATAAGTCCATATTTAGTGCTTTATGGAAATTTTTCTAAACTCAATTTTATTCAAAGATGTCATATCTCCAGTTAGAAGTCTGCCAATCATTCATAATTATAAATCAAGCATATTGTAAACCACACTGATAGCCTCCAAATATGTTCAGTATATTTTATTCAGAAAGACCGCAAAAATAGGTTAAAAAAAAAATCTCTCCTGTGAACCAGAGGTAACTTCTCTCTTATTGTATTTACTGGGTCTTGCTAAACCAAGTTGCATGTTGTACAAATCAGTAACTTAGAAACAAATCTCAGGGACTTCCCTGTGGATTTGCAGTGGTTAAGAATCCGCCTGCTAATGCGGGGGACATGGGTTCGATCCCTGGTCTCAGAAGATTCTACATGCTGCAGAGCAACTAAGCCTGTGAGCCACAACTACTGAGCCCACGTGCTGCAACTACTAAAGCCTGCGTGCTCACAGCCCATGCTCTGCAACAATAGAAGCCACTGCAATGAGAAGCCCGTGCACCACAACGAAGAGCAGCCACCTCTCACTGCAAGTAGAGAAAGCCCACATGCAGAAACGAAGACACAACACAGCCAAAAAAAAAAAAAAAGAGAGAGACAAATCTTTATTCCTTGTGAATTCAAATCAGCTGAAATAATTATTCAATTTCTTTGAATTTTAAGGATTAGGTATTTTGGAAATTTTTACCTCTAAGAAACACAATCTGAGAAGAAATGTTGCAGAAGCAAGTTTAGAAAAATGCTATGGTCAATTTTTCTTGGAGAGATGAAATTCCTGTATATAAAGTTTCAACTGTGAACTGGTCTATTATTTGCTTACCCGTCTCTTTATGAATTAGGAAGAACTATGCTCCAGCAGAATGATATCCTCACCCCCCAAAATGCCCATGTCCTAATTCTTAGAACCTGTGAAATGTTACCTTATATGGCAAAAGGAACTTTTCAGGTGTGATTGAGGTTAACTGTCAATGTAAAATTATCCCAGACTATTCTGCTGGGCTCATCTAATCACATGGGTCTTTAAAAGTGGAGAACCTTTCCAGCTATGGTCAGAGAAAGAGATTAAGAATGAAAGAGGGTCACAGAGCATGTGTGTGGCCTCTAGAAGCTGGGAAAGGCAAGGAAATGGGTTCACTCACAGAGCCTCCAGAAAGAAAGGTAGCCCTGCCAATACTAATTTTAGCCCACTGAGAACCATTTTGGACTTTCAACAACCAGAGCTATGAGAAAAATTTGTGCTGTTTTAAGCCACTAAGTATATGGTAATTTGTAACAGCTGCAACAAAACCTGCATTAAAAACGTGCAATAAAAACCTATATAAAGGGCCTAAAAAGGGCATTCTTTTTAATCCACTAACCACTTCTGAGTCTGGTATCTTTCACTTAGCATGATGCTTTGGAGATTTATCCTTGTTGTTGTGGATATCAGTAGTTCAATCCACTTTTTACTGAGTAGAATTCCATTTTGTGTGTGTATCCATTCAGCAAAGAATTTTTTTTTAATTTTGGCAATTATTAAGGAAGTTATGAAAATTTGCATTCAATTCCAGGGGCTGTTTTCTAAAAAGGCTAACCCATCTTGCATTCCCAAAAGCAGAATATGAGCGTTTTCCAATTTTTCTACATGCTGTCAACACTTCTTACTGTCAGAATTTTTGTTTTATTTTATTTTAGCCATTCTAAGAAGTACGCACATGCCTCAGAGATATTGTGGATTCAGTTCCAGACAACCACAATAAAGCAAGTCACAGGAATTTTTTGGTTTCTCGGTGCATATAAAAGTTATGTATAATGCTATAATGCATTATTATGTATAATGCTATAATGTATAATGCTATTATGTCTAAAAAAATCTGTACATACCTTAACTTAAAAATACTGTAATGCTAAAAAATGCTAACCACCATTTGAGCCTTCAGAGAGTCATAGTAATAACCTCAAAGATCACTGATCACAGATCACCATAACAAATATAATATTAATAAAAAAACTTTGAAATATTGCAAGAATTACCAAAATGTGACAAAGGCACAAAGTGAGAAAATACTGTTTGAAAAATGGTGCTGATATACTTGTTTGACATAGGGTTGCCACAAACCTTCAGTTTGTAAGAAAACACAATATCTGTGAAATACAATAAACTGAAGCACAATAAAACAAGGTATGCCTATATGTAGTGATATTTCATTTTTACTTTAATGGGGACTTATTTCACTACAAGTGATGTTGAACAAATTTTCAAGTGCTTGATTACCATCTGTAAATCTTCTGGTGAAGAGGCTTTCAAATATTGTACCTTTTTTAAAAATTGTGATATCTTGTGATATTTTGAAAGTTCTTATGTATTCTGGATACAATCCTTTCATTAGATATGTTTTATAATCTTTTTTTCCAGTATGTGTCTTGTCTTTATATTACCTTAGTGTCTTTAAAAGTGCAAACATTTTAAATTTTGTTAAACTCCAATTTATATTTTTTATGAATCATGTTTTGTATTATCTAAGAAATATTTGAATAAGTCATGGTCATGAAAAAGTCCTCTTATGTTTGCTCCTAGTATTATTACACTTTTAGGTTTTATATCTGGCTATATAATCCACTTTGAATTAATAAATATTTGTATATGTTCCAAGGTATGAGTTAAGGTTGAATATTTTTTAATATTGATATCAATTTTTCCCAGCACCATTTGTTAAAAAGATTATTTCATCATTGAATTACTGTTCTACCACGGTCAAAAATCAACTGATTATGTAAGTGAAGATCAATTTCTAGATTTTCTATTCTTTTTTATTTAAACTTTTACTATACCACACTGTCTTGATTACTGTAGCTTTTTAAAAGATACTGAAATGAGGTATTGTGAGTCCTCCAAATACAGTATTTTCCAAAATGATATTGGTCATTCCAGCCCATGATTTTTTATACTAGAATTTTAGAATCAGCTTGTCAATTTCTTAAATATAAAAAAGTTTCTGCTAGAATTGTGATTGTTGCTACACCATGTGTATAGCTCAACTTCGGAGAAATGACATCTTTACAATGTTGAGACTTCCAATATACAAGTAAGGTGTATCTATCAATTTATTAAGGCCTTATTTTATTGATTTAGTAAATTTTTTATACTTTCCATCCTACACATCTTACATTTATTTTGTTAGATCTGTACCCAACTATTCTATATTTCTGATTGCTACTGTAAAATATACTTTTTAAAATGTCAGTTAGAAATTCTTACTGCAGGTAAATAAAAATATACTTGTATATACTTCATATCTTATGATCTTGATAAATACATTTGTTCTGCTTGCTTTTTTTGTAGATTCTTTGGTATATTCCATGAACATAATATTGCATCTATGAATAGAGACTGTTTTGCTTATTGCTTTCCAGTCTATATGTCTTTTTATTTATTGTTTGTTTGTTTGTTTGCTTGCTTGCATTTTGCCCTGGCTAAGATATTTAGGACAATGTTGAATAGTGAGACAAATATCCTTAACTTCTAACCTCTAGGGAAAAGCATTCAGTCTATCATCAATTACGATATTAATTGTTGGGATTTTATATATGCTCTTTATCATACTGAGGAAGTTCCCTTGTACTCCTACTTTGCTGAGAATATAATTTTCCCAAATGCTTTTCAGTGTCTGTTGAGCTAATTACATGTTTTTTTTTTTTCCCTAGTATGTGTATATGATGAATCACATCAGTTGTTTTTTGAATGCTGAATCAAGTGTGCATTCCCAGGGAAACCTCAACTAATTTACAGTGTATGCTTTTTTTTGTTCATAGTGCTGTATTCAATTTGTTAATATTTTGTTGAGAATTTTTGCATCTATTATCATGTGCAATATCATTCCTGAAATACATCTGTTCAGTTTTGGTTTCACAGTGACACAGTCCTCATAAAATGAGGTGAAAGTGTTTCCTGTCTTCTATTTTCCTGGAATATTGTGTGAAGGTTCATTTCTCCATGAAATTATTAGTATAATCCACCAGCAAAGCTATTTAGAACTTTTTTTCCTGTTGGAGATTTTTGAGTATGAATTCAACTTTTTAATAAATATAAAACTATTCAGATTATCTATGAAATTAGATTTTTTTTTTGTGATTTTTTTTAAGAATTTGACAATTTTAATACTCTTAGAAGAAAACATGTCAAAATCTTCATGACATTTGATATGGCAATGATTTCTTGAATATGGCACCAAAAGCACAGATAACCAAAGAAAAACTAGGATGAGGTCAGTAACATGGTGGAGGGAAAAGCTACATTTGTCTCTCCCCTTCAATCTATAACCAGTAAAACCTCCACAGCACATCAAAGGTACCTCTGCCCAAAACACCAGGATGCCAGAGAATTCCACACATCTGTACATCTAATGGTGGGTGGACTAGAACACCTAGAGGGGGTGGAACTGGGGGGAAGAGAGAAGGTAGTCAGTGTTCTTGGCCCCCCAACTGCAGTAGCTGAGCCAGTAGCCACTGAGAAGCCAGTAATAGAAGGGGAGGCAGCACACAAATATCCAGCCTCATGGTCATAGCAGCACCTGAGGCCACAGGTAACTGGGCAGCAGTGGCAGTTGAGTCTGGGACCCCATCCCTTCAGCTGGTGAAGACCCCATGTCTCCAGACCCTGCCCACAGCATTGGAGCGCATGAACCTTACAACACCAGATATGGCAGCGGTGCCTATTCTTTACCAGCTCCCCACCCCACCATTGCCCCCCGCCCGCTGCAGCAGTATAGCCTGCAACTCAGGGGATCCCAGACATAAGGGAAGAACCCATCATCCCTGTGCACCAGGTGGCAATGCCAGTAACACTGGCAGAAGCAAGGACCCTAGAGGCACAATAAGTGATAATGAGGGCACAGGGCCACACATCTGACAGATATGATGGAGGGCAGAAAGTGTATACTCTCAAACATAACCAGAGGCAGCTTAGGTAATAGAAACCTAAAACTTGTGTTATAGTGCCACCTTCTGGAAAACAAAAGAAAGGCCTCTAACTTCTGTTGAAACCTTAGACTCATTCAGAAAGGTGTTTGCTACTTCAAATGCACTAAAAGAGGAGCAACTTATCAAGCTCCATGAAGAACCACAGTAACACTATACCACAAAAAGAAAATGATAATTCTCCAGAAACCAAACTTAAAGTCACAGAATATTGTGATCTGATTGAGAATTCAAAATAGCTTTCATGAAGAAACTAAACAAGCTATAAGAAAACTCAGAAAGGTTGTCAATTTTATTACTGAGCTCATTTAACTAACAGAAGGAACACTTTACCAAAGATTTTGAAACTCTAAAAAAGAACCAAACAAATTCTGAAGCAAAGAACTCAATAAATAAGATAAAGAATGCATTAGAAAGCATTAGAAATAGAACAGACCATATAGAAGAGAGAATTAGCAAGCTTGAAGACAGAAATCTAGAAATGTTACAAGAAGAAGAGAAAAGAGAAATATTTTCAAAATGAGGAAATTCCACAAGAGTAATCCCACTCCTTTAGAAAGGGCAACATTAGGCTAATGGGTATCCTAGAAAGAGAAGAGAAGGAGAAGGAGCAGAGTTTATTGAAAGAAGTAATAGCTGAGAACTTCCCAAACTGGGGAAGGAACTCAATATACAATTCCATGATGTTAAGAGAACCCCTAATTACTTCAATACAAAAAGAACTTCTCCAAAACACATTATATTAAAATTGTCAAAAGTAACCGATAAAGAATTTTAAAGGCAGCCAGGAAAAATGGTTGGTAGATTGATAACTTACAAAGGAACCCCCATTAGATTTCTCAACAGAAACTCTACAGGCCAGGAAGAAGTGGAATGGCATTCTCAAAATATTTAAAGATAAAAACTGTCACCAAAGAATACTCTATCCAGCAAAGTTATCATTTAGATATGAAGGAGGAATAAAGACTTTACAATACAAACCAAATCTGGTGCGGGGTCTATCAATGCTAGAACTGCCTTATAAGGAATGTTGAAAGGAGCTCTTCTACCAGAAACAAACAAACAAAAAAGCCAAAGTACACAAAACTCTGAGTAAGGTGATAAACAGAAAGAATCAGAAAATTGCAATTCTTTATCAGAATAGGTTTTTAAACACATTATTACACCATAAAGGTTAAAGGGGGGGGGTAAAAAATAACTATAGGTACTTCAATTTGGTAACAAACTCACAACATGAAAAGGGATAATATGAGACAGCAAAAACACGAAAGGGGAAAAGGATGGTCTGCCTACAGGTAAATGAAGATAAGATAGTAGCAGCAGAAAAAAGACTATTTTGTCCATGAGATCTTTTATATAAACTCCATATTAACCACAAATAGACATCTAGAGCAGACACATGAAACATAAAAAAAGAGGAAATTGAGGAAAACGTCATAGAAAACCACCAAACCAAAATGCAGACAGAAGCACAAGGAAAAAGAAGCAATAGAGATATAGAGCAACCAGAAAACAAAAGATAAAATGGCAGTACTAAGCCTTCATCTGTCAATAATCATTCTAAATGTAAATGGATTAAATTCACCAATAAAAAGAAACAGAGTGGCTGGGTGGATTGAAAAAAAAAAAAAAAAGACCCAACAATATGCTGCTTCCAGAACACTCACCTCAGTTCTAAAGACAAACACAGGGTTAACAGTGAAGGGATGGAAGATAATACTCCAAGCAAATTCAGCCAAAAGAAAGTGGGTATAACCATACTCATATCAGACAAAATAGACTTCAAGGCAAAAAAGGTAACAAAAGACAAAAATGGACAATACATAATGATAAAGGGGAAAATTCATCAAGACATAACAGTTATTAATATATATGCACCTAAGATGGGAGCAAGAAAATATATAAAATAATTATTAGCAGCAGAATACACATTCTTCTCAAGTACATGTGAAACTTTCTCAAGGATAGATCATATGTTGGGACACAAAACAAGTTTCAATATATTTAAGAAACTGAAATCATATCAAGCATCTTTTCCAATCACAATGTTAAGAACCTAGAAATTGATTACAAGAAGAAAGGTGGGAAAATCACAAATGTGTGGAGACCAAACGTGCTGCTGAACAATTAACACGTTAATGAAGAAATCAAAGGAGAAATCACAAATTACCTGAAGACAAATGAAAATGAAAACATGATGTACCAAAATCTATGGAATGAATCAGAAGCAGTACCAAGAGGGGAGTTTATAGCAATACAGGGCTATCTCAGGAAACAGGAAAAATCTCAAATTAACAATGTAACCTAACACCTAAGTGAACTAGAAAAATAAGAACAAATGAAGCCGGAAGTCAGTAGAAGAAAAGAAATAATAAAGATCAGAGAAGAACAAATGAAATAAAGGCTAAAAAGACAATAGGAAAAAAAAATCAGTGAAACTAAGAGCTGGTTCTTTGAAAAGATAAGCAAATTTGACAAACCTTTACCTCAACTTTACTAAGCAAAGAAAGAGAAGACCCTGATAAGTAAAATTAGAAACAAAAGAGGAGAAATAAAAATGAATACCACTGAAATATAAAGGATTATAAGAGAATATTATGAACAGCTATATGCCAACAAATTGGACAACCTAGAAGAAATGGACAAATTCTTAGAATCATACAACCTTCTAAGACTGAACCATGAAGAAACAGAAAATCCAAAAAAAAAACAGTCACTAGTACAGAGAGTCAAACAGTAATCAAAAAACTCCCTGAAAACAAAAGTCCAGGACCAGAAGGCTTGGCTTTACAGGTGAATTCTAACAGACATTCAAAGACAATTTAATACCTATCCTTCTCAAACTCTTCCAAAAAACTGGAAGTGGAGGGAATGCTTCCTAACTCATTTTATGAGCCCAACATCACCCTGATAACAAAACCAGACAAAGACAACACAAAAAAAGAAAATTACAGGATAATATCCCTGATGAACACAGATGCAACAATCCTCAACAAAATATGAGCAAACTGAATACAACAATACATTAAAAGAATCATACATCATGATCACATAAGACTTACTCCAGGGATGAAAGGTGTTTTGGCAAACACAAATCAATCAACATGATATACCACATTAACAAACTGAAGGATAAAAACCATATGACAATCTCAATACATGCAGAAAAAGACTCTGACAAGATTCAATACACATTTCTGATAAAAACTCTCAATAAAGTAGGTATAGAGGAACATATTCCAACATAATGAAGGATGTATGTGACAAACCCACAGCTAACACTATACTCTATGGTGAAATACTAAAAGCTATCCCTCTAAAATCAGGAACAAGACCAAAAAAACCACTCTTGCCACTTGTATTCAACATAGTATTGGAAGTCCTAGCCAGGCCAGTTAGTCAAGAAAAAGAAATAAAAGGCATCCAAATTGGAAAGGAAGAAGTAAAACTGTCACTATTAGTGGATGACATCATTATATACATAGAAAACCTAAAGACTCAAAACCCTACAAGCTATTAGAAATAATAAACAAATGCAGTAAAAATTGCATGGTACAAAATCAACATACAAAAATGTGTTAGTTGTCTATATACCAACAATGAGCTAGCACAAAGAGAAATTAAGGAAACAATTCTACTTACAACTGGAACAAAAAGAATAAAATACCTTGGAATAAATTTAACCCAGAAGATGAAAGACGTATACAGTGAAAACTATAAGATGTTGTTGGAAGAAACTGAAGACACAAATAAATGGGAAAGATATTCCATGCTCATGGATTAAAAGAATTAACATTGTTAAAATGTTCATATTACCTAAAGCAATCTACAGATTCAATTGCCATCCCTATCAAAATCCCAAGGATATTTTTCACAGAAACAGAACAAAAAATTCTAAAATGTATATGGAACCACAAAAGACTGTGTACAGCCAGAAAAATCCTGAGAAAAAGCTGGAGGTATCACACTTCCTGATTTCAAACTAGATTTCAAAGCCATAGTAATCAAAACAGCATGTTATGGGCAGAAAAACAGATGCACAGGTCAATGGGACAGAATTGAGAGCCCAGAAATAAACTCACACATATATGGACAATTAATTTACGACAATTAATTTACGAAATTGCATAACTGTTCCACCACCTCCAACATTTTTTTTGTCTTAGCTGAAGATGGTACTTAAGGTGGCAGCTTGGGCCATTTCAGAAAAATTTCCTGGGTTTCTCCCATGAATACATGAGGTATACAAGTTTCCTCTTGGTGCTCAGGATCAATCACCCTAGCCAGCACAGTAACTCTTTCTATGCCTGTTTATTCAGAGGTATGAGGTGTCCAAAGTAGCCAGTGATAGTCTTAACTTCCAGTTCAATGGAATCATTGCTGTGTCTTCTGGTGGAAAGTATTCCCCCCTCCAGAACTAAGATCTCTACGCCATCAAAGCATAAGGCCAGGGAACAGGAAGCAAACATTCTGCAGTGAATCACTAGGGGTAATAGTGAGTAGTGCTGCTCCCATTTCCTTGCCTGTATTCCTAGGTCTCTGAACCCTGGCTATGGGCGAAACAGCACCATATATTGAACATGGATTCAGAGCACATACAGCCCTCTGGAGAACCTTTCCCAGGCCTGCAAGGTAGAGCCACATCGCTAGTGCTGTAACTCAATCTTCAAAAGGCCTTATACCCTTCTATCAAAACAGCTGCCTCAGGATGGTGGGGAACATGGTAAGATTAGTGAATTTCACAAGCATAGGCTCACAGGCACAATTATTTTACTGTGAAATGAATTCCTTGACCAGAAGCAATGCTGTGTAGAATGACACACCAGTGGATAAAGCACTTTGTAAGTTTGTGGATGATAATTTTGGCAGACACATTGTATGCAGAGAAGGAAAATCCACTTTAGAGGGTCTAGTCCAGTAAGAACAAAATGTGGCCCCTTCCATGATGAAAGCTATCCAATGTAAGTAACTTGCCACCAAATAGCTGGCTGATCATCCTGAGGAATGGTGCCATATTAGGATTCATTGTTGGTCTCTGCTGCTGGCAAGTTGGACACTCAGCAGGGGCCTTGGTGAGTGGAAGTCCATGCTGAACCCAGGCATAACCTCCATCTCTGTCACCTTGGTCATTTCGTTCATAAGCTTATTAGGCTGCAGAAACAGGCTGACTAATATTCACAGACAGGGTCACCTCATCCACTTGATTTCTAAAATTCTCCTCTGCTAAGGTCACTCTTTGGTGAACATTCACATGGGATACAGATATTTAGACTTTATTTTTGCCTATTCAGGTCTATACACATACCTCCTTACCAAATCTCCCTGTCACTTATTTTCCAGTCATAATCATCTAAGTCTCTAACCACCTAAATAAACCACTGGCCACAGCTCATGTGTTAGTACATAATCTCGTGACTGGCCATTTCTCCTTCCAAGCAAAGTGAACAACCAGAGGTGACGCATGCTCGAACTTCTGCCTACAGGGAGGTTTCTCTTCACCACTGTCCCTCAAGAATGCCCAAAAGGGGGCTATAGTGTCACAGCTGTCCACATTCTACTGGTGCCTGCACATGATACAGAATCATCTGCTAACTAGTCCCACATCTTCTTTCCTCTGTCAGCTCACAGTAACAAACTCCCTATGAGGCCACAGGTGCCAATATCAAGAAATCTGGTGTATGGTGAGGGGTCGCTTTCTGGTTAGTATTTCAGCATATGAATTTTGGGGGGACACAAACATTTAATTCATAACAGATACCACGTACTTCTCAGGTTATAGCTACTTCATTTGTCTATTTACCATTGAACTTTAGGCCCAGTGGATTTCCTGGGTCCAAATTACATACCCCAAGAATGTAACAGCAACTCTACCTCCTTCTGATGATCAAGATAAATTACCCTTGTAAAATGACAACTCCTTTCTTTGTCGGCTGGTCTGTTGACATAAGGAGTTTAAAGTGATAGAGTGGAAGATGAAGTTTCCCTGGTGAAATCATTTCCTCTCTAACAAGCACATTCATACCAGCAGGGTCTAAAGTTGTGAGAATGAGAAGCACAAATTCCCACAAATGACTGAGTTGCAGTAATGTTAAATGATATCACTCTTATTTCCACCTCTTAGTTGCCAGTCTCTTGATTTCATATTAAGGATATAACACCATATAATGGCCACTGATTTAAAGTTTATACTCCATTTTAGAGAATGACACTCCATCCCTTCCGTGTATCATCTCAAGGCTTTTGCTTTAGTTGAAACTGCTATAAGTCATTCCAATGCTCTATCAGGCCAGCAGCATCTTAGTAGTTTGGTATTTGATAGGACCAGTGGAACAATACCATAGTCATGTGACTACTATTCCAAGTCCTTTCCTATAAAGTAGAATACTTGAGTTGATGAAATGTTATGGTGGGTCTTGGATTGGTGGATCAACCACTTTAGAAGCCTCAAATAGTAGAGGTGGCTGAGGCTATATAGGCAGGACAGGGAAACCCACAAAAAGAATATGGGCATATTTCAATTAAGATGCATCTCTACCTTTTCCAGGGATGCAGGGGTCTAATGTAATCAAACCTCTAGACATAACTGGTTGATAGCTTAAAGACATGGTACCATATCAAGGGTTTAATGTCAGTCTGTTGATGACAAATGGATATACACCAACAGCAGTAACTAGACCAGTAACCAATGTGTAGAAGCCCATCGGGTTCAAGAATAGTTACTATTCCTGCCACCATGGCTAATGCATTCATGTGTCTATTGTGCCAACACTGACGTGGCTGATGACAGAAGCTGGCTGATATCAACTAGGTGAGTCATTTTGTCTACTTGGTTGTTTAGTGCCTTTTGTGGGAAGAATGGTATCTGGTGGGCTGTCGTGTGCTACACAAAATTCTTTTGACTTCATGCCCATTTCTGAGGCTTTTGACCTCTTCTAATGCTGGCATTTTTACTTCACATAATGAGGACCATTGTTTTCTCTGTTTCCAAGAGTCATCCTAACAGTATGTTAGTACCATGTCATGGAGTCCTTTGCATTTTGTTAAATAATATATCCCAAAAAAGTGCTCCTATATTTATAAACTCTGCTTATGTAAAAGACCTACCACATCACTGTCTTCTTTAAAGAAATGCAGAGGTAGAGGTTAGCAGTGAGGAATGCACTACATGCTCAAGCTCAGATTAAAGGAAAGTGGTTGTTCAAGATTTTTTAGCACATTAACCTATACCATGTGTCAATGTCCAATTCCTTCTTGGTATGCATGACTTATAGGCCTGATAATTCAACTAACTCTGACAATTCAACTAACTCTGGAGCTACCCTTATGATGAAGTCTGACTGAGTACTCTACTTTTCTGTCATGTAGGTGGAGGAAGTGAGATTCCCTTTTTAAGTTGTCCAGGAGGCTTTCACACTTAGCCTTTAATTGCTGAATTATCACGCTCAGCCTTTTATTTTATTTTACTAAAGCATCTATTGCCCCTAGCAACAAAAAAACTAATTCTACAGTCCCTATAATAACTTTTCCTCACAGTTCTGAAGTCTGATACATTTTACCTCCAAGGCACATTCACTTTTCCTAGTATACCATCTCCACTTAACACCTTTAAAACTTCTAACAGTTGCATTGCTATTGGGTAGGCAACCAGAGGTAACTCAGCTCCAAAAACCCATTTTGCAGTGTGAGTCCTTAGACCACTTCTGGTACCAAATGTCATAGGTCTAGTTCTTGGGAAACGGTCTCAAGGGAGATTTGTGTCCATGAAGTTTAATGGGGGGGGGGGGGCACTCAGAAACAACAACTGGAATGGAATAAGGGAAGCAGAGGAGGCAAAGAGGCAAAGGAGAAATTGCATTAAAGACCTCATTTGATCCCACAGAGAGTTCTGAACCTGAGAGGGCCCTTCAGATTTGTTCACACCTGAGACAAACAGGATGAATCCTTGTACTCCTGTGTGGATCAGTCAATAGATGTGGGCTCTTGGTTATTAAGTAGTGTATTGTTTAGCCTCCAGGTATTTGTATTTTTTACAGATTTTTTTCTTGTAATTGATATCTAGTCTCATAGCATTATGGTTGGAAAAGATATTTGATATGACTTCTATTTTCTTAAATTTACCAAGGCTTGATTTGTGACCCAAGATATGATCTATCTTAGAAAATGTTCCATGAGCACTTGAGAGGAAAGTGTATTCTGTTGTTTTTCGATGGAATGTCCTATAAATATCAATTAAGTCCATATTGTTTAATGTGTCATTTAAAGCTTGTGTTTCCTTATTGATTTTCACTTTGGATGATCTGTCCATTGATGAAAGTGGGGTGTTAAAGCCCCCTACTATGAATGTGTTACTGTCGATTTCCCCTTTTATGGCAGTTAGCATTTACCTTATGTATTGAGGTGCTCCTATGTTGGGTGCATAAATATTTAAAATTGTCATATCTTCTTCTTGGATTGAGCCCTTGATCATTATGTAGTCTCCTTCTTTGTCCCTTGTAACACTCTTTATTTTAAAGTCCATTTTGTCTGATATGAGTATTGCTACTCCAGCTTTCTTTTGATTTCCATTTGCATGGAATATCTTTTCCCAACCCCTCACTTTCAGTCTGTATGTGTCCCTAGGTCTGAAGTGGCTATCTTCTAGACAGCATATATACAGGTTTTGTTTTTGTATCCATTCAGCCAGTCTATGTCTTATGGTTGGAGCATTTAATCCATTTATATTTAAGGTAATTACCTATATGTATGTTCCTATTACCATTTTCTTAATTTTTATGGGTTTGTTAATGTAGGTCCTTTCCTTCTCTTGAGTTTCCTGCCTAGAGAAGTTCTTTAGCATTTCTTGTAAAGCTGGTTTGGTGGTGCTGAATTCTCCTAGCTTTTGCTTGTCTGTAAAGGTTTTAATTTCTCCGACAAATCTGAATGAGATTCTTGCTGGGTAGAGTAATCTTGGTTGCAGGTTCTTCCCTTCCCTCACTTTAAGTATGTCCTGCCACTCGCTTCTGGCTTGTAGAGTTTCTGCTGAAAGATCAGCTGTTAACCGTATGGGGATTCCCTTGTATGTTATTTGTTGTTTCTCCTTTGCTGCTTTTAGTATTTTTTCTTTGTATTTAATTTTTGATAGTTTGATTAATATGTGTCTTGGCATGTTTCTCCTTGGATTTATCTTATATGGACTCTCTGCGCTTCCTGGACTTGATTGACTATTTCCTTTCCTATATTAAGGAAGTTTTCAACTATAATCTCTTCATATATTTTCTCAGTACCTTTCTTTTTCTCTTCTTCTTTTGGGACCCCTATAATTTGAATGTTGTTGCATTTAATGTTGTCCCAGAAGTCTCCAAGACTGTCCTCAATTCTTTTCATTCTTTTTTCTTTATTCTGCTCTGCAGTAGTTATTTCCACTATTTTATCTTCCAGGTCACTTTTCCATTCTTCTGCCTCAGTTATTCTGCTACTGATTCCTTCTAGAGAATTTAAATTTCATTTACTGTGTTGTTCATCATTGTTTGTTTGCTCCTTAGTTCTACTTAATAACCAAGAGATCATTGAAGAAATCAAAGAAGTCAAAAAATACCTAGGAACAAATGACAATGAAAAGACGATGACCCAAAACCTGTGCGATGCAGCAAAAGCAGTTCTAAGAGGGAAGGTAATAGCAATACAATCCTTCCTCAAGAAACAAGAAACATCTCAAATAAACAACCTAACCTTACACCTAAAGCAATTAGAGAAAGAGGAACAAAAAAAACCCAAAGTTAGCAGAAGGAAAGAAATCATAAAAATCAGATCAGAAATATATTCAAAAGAAATGAAGGAAACAATAGTAAAGATCAATAGAAATAAAAGCTTGTTCTCTGAGAAGATAAACAAAATTGATAAACCATTAGATTCATCAAGAAAAATGGGAGAAGACTCAAATCAATAGAATTAGAAATGAAAAATAAAAGTAACAACAGTGCAGAAATACAAAGGATAATGAGAGATTATTACAAGCAACTATATGCCAATAAAATGGACAACCTGGAAGAAATGGACACATTCTTAGAAAAGCCCAGCATTATGAGATTATACCAGGAAGAAACAGAAAATATAAACAGATCAATCACAAGCACTGAAATTGAGACTGTGACTAAAAATCTTCCAACAAACAAAAGCCCAGGACCAGATAGCTACACAGGCAAATTCTATCAAACATTTAGAGAAGAGCTAACAACCATCCTTCTCAAACTCTTCTAAAATATAGCAGATGGAAGAACACTCCCAAGCTCATTATTCAAGGCCACCATCACCCTGATATCAAAACCAGACAAAGGGGCTTCCCTGGTGGCACAGTGGTTGAGAGTCTGCCTGCCGATGCAGGGGACATGGGTTCGTGCCCCGGTCTGGGAAGATCCCACATGCCGCAGAGCGGTTGGGCCCGTGAGCCATGGCTGCTGAGCCTGCACGTCCAGAGCCTGTGCTCCGCAACAGGAGAGGCCACTACAGTGAGAGACCCACATAACGCAAAAAACAAACAAACAAACAAAAAAAAACAGAAAAAGATGCCACAAAGAAAGAAAACTACAGGCCAATTTCACTGATGAACATAGATGCAAAAATCCTGAACAAAATACTAGTAAACAGAATCCAAGAGCACATTAAAAGGATCACACACCATGATCAAATGGGGTTTATCCCAGCAAGGCAAGGATTCTTCAATACACACAGATCAATCAATGAGATACACGATGTTAACAAACTGAAGGATAAAATCCATATGATCATTTCAATAGATGCAGAAAAAGCTTTCAACAAAATTGAACACACATTTATGATAAAAACCCTCCAGAAAGTAGGCATAGAGGGAACTTACCTCAACCTAATAAAGGCCGTATATGACAAACCCACAGCCAACATCGTTCTCAATGGTGAAAAACTGAAACCATTTCCACTAAGATCAGAAACAAGACAAGGTTGCCCACTCTCACCTCTATTACTGAATATAGTTTTGGAAGTTTTAGCCATAGCAATCAGAGAAGAAAAATAAATAAAAGGAATCCAAATTGGAAAAGAAGAAGTAAAATTGTCACTGTTTGCAGATGACATGATGCTATACATGGAGAATCCTAAAGATGCTACCAGAAAACTACTAGAGATAATTAATGAATTTGGTAAAGTAGCAGGGTACAAAATTAATGCACAGAAATCTCTTGCATTCCTATACACAGATCGTGAAAAATCTGAAAGAGAAATTAAGGAAACATTCCCACTGACCATTGCAACAAAAAGAATAAAATACCTAGGAATAAACCTATCAAAGGAGACAAAAGACCTGTATAAAAAAAAAAAAACTATAAGATACTGATGAAAGAAATTAAAGATGATACAAACAGATGGAGAGATATACCATGTTCTTGGATTGGAAGAATCAACATTTTGAAAATGAATATACTACCCAAAGCAATCTACAAATTCAATGCAATCCCTATCAAACTACCAATGGCATTTTTCACAGAACTGGAACAAAAAGCTTCACAACTGTATGGAAACACAAAAGACCCCGAATAGCCAAAGCAATCTTGAGAAAGAAAAACAGAGCTGGAGGAATCAGGCTCCCTTACTTCAGGCGATACTACAAAGCTGCAGTAATCAAGACAGTATGGTACTGGCACAAAAACAGAAATATAGATTAATGCAACAGGATAGAAAGCCCAAAGATAAACCCACACACATACGTTCACCGTATTTTTGATATAGGAGGCAAGAATATACAATGGAGAAAAGACAACCTCTTCAATAAGTGGTTCTGGGAAAACTGGACAGCTACATGTAAAAGAATGAAATTAGAACACTCCCTAACACCATACACAAAAATAAACTCAAAATGGGTTAAAGACCTAAATGTAAGTCCAGATACTATCAAACTCTTAGAGGAAAACATAGGCAGAACACTCTATGAAATAAATCACAGCATGATCGTTTTTGACCCACCTCCTAGAGAAATGGAAATATAAACAAAAATAAACAAATAGGACCTAATGAAACAAAAGCTTTTGCACAGCAAAGGAAACCATATACAAGACGAAAAGACAACCCCGAAAATGGGAGAAAATATTTGCAAATGAAGCAACTGACAAGGGATTCATCTCCAAAATTTACAAGCAGCTCATGCAGCTCAATAACAAAAAAACAAACAACCCAATCCAAAAATGGGCAGAAGACCTAAATAGACATTTCTCCAAAGAAGATATACAGACAGGCAACAAACACATGAAAGAATGCTCAACATCACTAATCATTAGAAAAATGCAAATCAAAACTACAATTAGGTATCACCTCACACTGGTCAGAATGGCCATCACCAAGAAATCTAGAAACAATAAATGCTGGAGAGGGTGTGGAGAAAAGGGAACCCTCCTGCACTGTTGGTGGGAATGTAAATTGATACAGCCACTATGGAGAACAGTATGAAGGTTCCCTAACAACTAAAAATAGAATTACCATATGACCCAACAATCCCACTACTGGGCATATACCCTGAGACAACCATAATTCAAAAAGAGTCACGTACCACAACGTTCATTGCAGCACTATTTACAATAGTCAGGTCATGGAAGCAACCTTAGTGTGCATCATCAGATGAATGCATAAAGAAGATGTGGCACATATAAAATGGAATATTACTCAGCGATAAAAAGAAACAAAATTGAGTTATTTTTAGTGAGGTGGATGGACCTAGATTCTGTCATACAGAGTGAAGTAAGTCAGAAATAGAAAAACAAATACTGTATGCTAACACATATATATGGAATCTAAAAAAAAAAAATGGTTATGAAGAACCTAGGGGCAGGACAGGAATAATGACACAGATGTAGAGAGTGGACTTGAGGACACAGGGAGGGGGAAGGGTAAGCTGGGATGAAGTGAGAGAGTGGCATGGACATATATACACCAGCAAATGTAAAATAGATAGCTAGTGGGAAGCAGCCACATAGCACAGGGAGATCAGCTTGGTGCTTTGTGACCACCCAGAGGGGTGGGATAGGGAGGGAGATGCAAGAGCGAAGAGATATGGGGATGTATGTATATGTATAACTGATTCACTTTGTTATAAAGCAGAAGCTAATCCCTCCTGAAGGGGTGATCTGGTAGTGCTCTACTACATCCATTATGGAAGTCTGGACTCCATTATGTGCTTCAATATATGCTTCACTGCTACTTAGCCTACAAATTATCCACTTAAAAGATTACTGTTAATTTCTACATGATACATTTGTGAAAAGTAAGCTTTTTATCTCTGGTTGGAAGTTGTATTGTGTTCTACTTTTTAAGTTGGGAATACTTCAGGGGTGTTACTGATCCTTAAACGACAGTAGACTTATTCAGGTCTGCAATTTATTGCTAAAGAATAAAGTAGAATTTTCTTTGGTCTTTCTTCTCTGTTTACCTATTTATCGTTAGAATCTTCCTCTTACATCTTCAACTAGAAGACTCAATTTTATGCCCATTCCCTAAAGCCAAGTATCTTGCTTTTTGTTTTAAATCACTTAGCTCCTGGGAAAGTGATGATTTAAGCAGATACTTACTTTCCATTTGCATGATATTATGAGGCCTATAATTTGAAGTAGCTTGTGCCTGGCATTTCAATATATCAGAGAATGAATGGAGGGCAAAATATGTCCCTCTGAAAATCTAATGGCTCTTTGAGGGTTAGCACTGTACTTCTGTTAACTTCCCCCAACCTACAACTTCACTCATTATTCACTTCCATAATTGCCTAGGCAACATTTCTAAGATTTACACTTACATATTTGTTGTAGAAGAGAGGTAATAATGAACTATAGTGCAGGGTGAAAAAGCCCTAATTATC
The DNA here is from genome assembly GCF_949987515.2 of Delphinus delphis. Taxonomy (NCBI): domain Eukaryota; kingdom Metazoa; phylum Chordata; class Mammalia; order Artiodactyla; family Delphinidae; genus Delphinus; species Delphinus delphis. Next base: position 51,203,731 of record NC_082686.1, read on the forward strand.
TGGGAAACTAATTGTGAACATTAGTGAAAAGCCTCAACTCCTTTCACTTTGATATAATGATGATATGTGAAAGTGGGAAGACATAATTTTCTACAGAATATTGCTTGGGCTCCATCACTTTTCTGCCTGAGCCCATAGCTTCTACTTCACTGAATAAAATTTTCTCATGGTTTCTGGCATATAATAGACCAATATGCCTATACTCCCAGGCAGTTAAATCTCTTGGATCTATGTTTGTGTTTTTATGAGTATTTTAACAAGATGGTACGAGATATCAGAAATCAGGCATTATATATTGGAAGCCTCAATATCCTTTTAAAAAAAATAAATAAATAGAAAATGGTGTAACATACTGATAATTTAGACTGTAAGAAATAGAAATACACAGAGAGCTTATTTTTTTTAAAAGTCTCTCTGGTAAATTACACGTCCCAAACTTGGCTCCTGCTAACCTTCACCTCTGAGGTTTGCTGCAATGTGTGTTATTCAAGCAGTCTTGCACAGGCTTACAATAGTTTTTCCCTAAGCAATGAGAAAAACATTTTCTGATCATTTGAAAATAATAAGATGTAAAAATACTACAATTTTGAGGAAGATACAAATACTGCAAAATTAACAGACTTGATAGAATCTTGCGTGTTATAAAGCAACATTATTGTAAAAAGCCTTAGATTCTCACAATTGTGGGGTTAGAGGAAGACAGCAAGTTGTTACAGTTTAATAAGGAGAGCATGATTTAAGAAATGGAAAAAAATATAAGGAAGTGAATAAATTGTACCCAAGTTGCTTGAACATCTCCATCTAACTTAAAAATAAAACTGGAAATATTTTCTCTGGTTTGTAGAGGTAATAACCACTTCACTAGTCCTATCTACTGAAATCTGGCCCTCCTATACTGATGAAGTTGGAATGGCAAGGCAAATTAAGTTCTACATTGTGTTTTTCATTGTCAAGATATAAACAAACACTAAGTATTTCTAATTTTCAGCATAATCATTCAGTTATTCATTGAAACAATATTTTCATATTTATACAGCATCATTGCAGTTAACTATATCAAAAAGTATTAAATGTAAAAATGAGGGGAAAATAAAATGATGCTTCATTTAAAAAATCACAAAATTAGTACCTTTTGAATAAGCTCTAATTGACTGGAAATTTTGACACTTAAAAATTGCAGTTAAAATTTCAAGTATTGATAATATTCTTACCATTCACCTTCAAACAAAGCCAAAAAAATTAACTTAGAGAGAAGTGACAGCTCTAAAGTCTTCAAAACCAATCACTTAATCTAGATGTTAAGCCCTTTCTGCTGTGGTACAATTTACTTGGATGTTTTGCATCTGGGTTGGGATTCTTCTTATTGTTATAATCAGAGAGATGAGTGCTTATATACAATATTGATACATACATATGTATTAACTCCTTTTAAAAGGACTTATGCTAATTACTTTTTCCAACAGATACAAATTATATGCTCTTTTCAGGATATTTCATCTAATCAAATTCTCTTGCTTTAAAAGAGAACTTTTGATGTTATTTTATTTGTATTTGTCTATGGAGAAAAAGTGCCTCATTTTGGGAAATAATAAAAATCAGTATTATTAGTAAATAATAAATATAATAACTAGTATAATTATTTACACTTCAATGGGGCTTATATGTGCCAGGCACCATTCCAAATGCTTTACATATATTAACTATATATTATATATATTAATTTATCAAAACTCCATAATTGTTCTTTGACATAAGTACTAATATTATCCCCACATTAAAAATGATCAAACTGAGGAACAAAGATTAGATTACATTCCCAATTAAAGTTAGTAAATATTTGTTGTGCAACTGCCTATGTACAAATAAAAAATTTGGCTGGCCTTTGCCCCTTGTTTCTGGGAGGAAGACTCTAAACTCTGAGTTTCCAGAATGATAGGAGTTTCTTTGTTATTCACAGTGGGCCCCTGGGGACTACACTGGATAGTTTATGCTAAAGAGCTGGGTGGGCCTCTAGATAGTTTATCCTAATGAAATAACTCAGGATGAGTTAAACTCATATCCGGCCATGTATCTATCTATTTTGAATAAGGAACAATGTATAGAGACCACAGAGTCTTTTTGTGTAAAAACAAACAAAAACAACAGAAAACAACAACAAAAATTCATGTTTCTATTTTTGAAGAAACTTGAGAAATTTTGTATTTTACATATATACTCCCAAATAGACAAGTGCTACTGTGGGCTTCATGCTTACTCAATATACACCCTTATCTTTAAAGACCTCAGAAGAACAAAACTGAAAAGGGGGGACAAGTGTGTAACTGACATCAACCCTCTACTTTTCATGATTAGTTCCAGAAATTCAAGAAACACCTATCTTCATCTTGAAATATGTCATATGCATGAGAAAAGACTCCTGCTTTCTCCCTTCACATGGGAAAAAGAAAAATTAATAAAAACCAAAACAAACAAAAATTAAAATCTACTCCCCCCCACAAAATAAAACAACTTTGAGGGATATCACAATCCTTTAAGCACTCTTTTGCACTTTCATTCCACATAAGAAATGCCAGATCTAAAAAGGTGCCAAGTCTCATTCACATAATCAAAGGATCTAATAGCTTACATAAGATTTTTTAAATAAAATGTAATACTAAATTGTTTAAAGTTGTGTCTTTACTTAAATTTAGCCAGGAGAATTGCATTTCACAGGCTCTTTCTTTTTAAAGTGTCTACTGTTTTACCATAATATAGCTGTTACTATGGCTATAATATGTTTTTTCATGTCATCCTACGTCCCATCCAATAAGTTAAAAGTTAAAAAAGTAAATAGTTAAAAAAAAAAACTCATCCCTAAAGAGTATCAATATAGGGCATGTCCCCATTGTTCTCTTTACTGAATTTCTGCTAGCTTCATTCAAATGTCTACAGAAAAATTAAAATAAAGAAGGATGTACAGAAAAGATGACAAGAGGGCATACATAATACTTCTATTATTAAAGTAGGTATTTACAGCCATGCAAGAAACTAATAAAACTGTAGCAAATACATGAAAACATTCAGTCAACTTACAAAGATTTAAGAGGAATTTTTATTCTAATAACATTGTTTCACTTTTACCAAAATTAATTCAGGATAAGAATGCACATGAATCAATAGTAGGTACCCAAGCTGAAATGAAGTGATTGCTTTAAATGATTTCTAATACATCATATCTTATTATATTAGGATATGACAGGTTATGCTGTGCTTCATTGGGTTACATAATATCATTTTGAATATAACTCCAAGTCTATCTAATATAAGATGATGAATCAGGAAATAAAATGACAAGGATTCATTTACTTCTAGGTCTTAAATTAGATTTTTCAGTCCACACAAAAGAAAGCGAGGATACCAACATGGCTTCCAGGAAGGCTGTCTCATTCATGTCAATGAGCAATCACCAGCTACTGTTCTTCATTCATTTGGGGCAGGAATGTCTGTCATCTCTGTAAGAACTGGCGTAAAAGCTTTCATGAGAATAACGTATATCTGGCTTTCTACTGGCTTTGTGTGGCTGTGATACTGTCAGAAGCATTACGTCAAACATGGGGAATCAGAATATTCCATTCAAAAATTATTATATAATCTGAGAACACCATGGAGACCTGCTGTGATCCCATTATAATACATACTAAGTGAGGAAATAAACTTAATGGGCATGTATAAGAAGAATCTAGTAATCATAACGTAACTGGATAGAATGGTTTAGTACATATTCTTCAATATAAACACAGGAAATAGAAAGCTGCAAAAAATATTTTTTTAATTAAGAAGAGAAGAACATACTTCATCTAGTTTAAAACTCATTCTGGTTTCATGGATAATAAATATCAAACTGCATTCCAACTTGGTAGGAGTAAAAATCTCATCACTAGAAAAATGTTACTTTTTATTGCCTAGGTAGGGAGGGAGGTAATCTTGAAGGGCATGTGTCCAAAGGTGTTAATAGATAACTTGGTATGAAAGATGTGTCATTGGATTACTAATGCTGAAATATTAAAACCCTTAATATAATTAAAAGAAAATGTGACATTTAATAAATGCAGATAAAAAGAGGTTGGAGTCAACATATTTTAATTCAGCTAATCTGTGTTTCTCAGATATGCCTTCCTATGTTGCACATTGGTTACGTATCAAGGTTCTAGCAATCTACAAATGTAAGGAAAATGGATCTCATTAAAACTTTAACAAAAAGTTACTTAGAGAGACAGTAGACCATGATAACAAAAATACCATCATTGTTTAGGGCCCACCTGGGTAATCCAGGATGATCTCATCTCAAAATGCTTAGCTTAATTACATCTGCAGAGACCTTTTCTCCAAATACAGTCACATTCACAGGTTCTGGGGATTATGACTTGGACATATCTTTTGGGGAGCCACCGCTCAACCCACTACACCATCCTAGTCCTCCACCTCTCTCCCTATTGATTATCTTTTCATCGTGGCCCTGACCCCTTTCTCCTCCTCCCTCTTTCTCTTTGATTCAACAGTGTGAGTACGAGTAGAGAAGTATGCCTGTGCAGGGAGGGAGTCTGCATTCAGAAGCTGGAATTGCCTCATCAGAAGCACAGCAAAGAAGCAGACCTCCTTGTGCTGGCCGCCAGTAAATACTGCTGAGTACATGAGAGCAATTATCTCAGTCACATAAATACAAAAACCAATAGGCAAATGGCTGAAAGTTTCTAGGAGGGAGGTATATACGTAAGCATAAATAAGTAAGTAAATAAATAGAGTTTCTCCTAGAAAAAAAAAATATCATCATTGTATTACTCTCTAGTTAATCTCTAAGGCAGAAATAACTCTGAATGTTAGATGATCAAATTTACATTTATTGTCACAAGTTAAAAAGACAAAAAAAAAACCCTCAATTACTTGCTATAGTTTTTATGCTATAAAATTTGAATATATATCTTTAACAACGTTGATACTGGTTCAGAAAATATAACAAATGTTTCTACGTACATGTCATCAGAGAAGATATTTATGGGTTGCAATCAGTAAAATGTGCTTTAAGAATATTTAGGTGCAATCGAAGACCAAAAGATATAGGTGTACCACATGTGATAGTAATATATCTGCTTTTCTATTCTACTCGGAATGTACTAGTTTGGCTGATAATTAATGAAATAGCAAATATTTAATTATGCTCTTTTAGCCAGATAAATCAATACTATTTTCTGTATATAGAATAATTTTAGCTTCAGTGTTCTGGATCCAAGACAGATGACAACATTCTATCCTGTAAAAGTCTGGCTGTGGTTTCAAACTAATAAGTAAGATAAGTTAGTCTTCAGTGCACTGAAATGTAACTGGCAAAGAACTTTACATTGTTCAACCTAAGGATAACTTCACTTGAGGGGTGGTTAAGGCTAATATCCTGTCATCTGCAAAGCACCACATGATTCTTTTAGACGGAAGACACTGGAAAATGTAAGGGCTTATTATAAATATCTTAACAAAATTGATCGTTTGCTGTAATGCACAATTAGGACACTGAAAAAAGCAACAAGAGGTTTCTAAAATACATAATCATACGAAATTTACTTTTCCTTCTCAATCATTTTGTCTTGTCTCAAAGGTGTACTAAGCTGCTAAATTACCAAGAGTTAGCTCCTCTTGCATTTTTTAAGTTGCATTAAGTTTTGAAATGGATGGGTGCATCTGTTTTGCTGATTCAAGTGATATCATCCATCATCCATGTGAAGGCATCACGGATACATTACTAGTTTTCAAAAGACATATACTACATGTTGAAAATCTTAGACATCACATCTAAACACATTGCCTACTTTTTAACTCTTATGCCATCTGCACAGAAATAGACAGTTCTTCTCTGTAACAGTATAGCAAGGACCATTATCCATGAAAAAGAAAACTTGCTTGTTACTGTGTCTTGAATTTTGTTTGCTTCTGAGCTTTTACTCATAATTTAGTTTGGTTTTATTTACTAATTATATAGGAAAATTCATGTACGTTCATTTTCTTATTTCCTGCCTAATAACTATCTATCTCCCTTTATCACTTCCTCTCTCTCTCTCCCTCCCTCGCTCCCTCTCTCTGTTTCCCTACTCTTTCTCTCTCTCTTCCAACCCTCATGCCTGTTAATTGCACCAAACCAAAGAGCTCTTGATTAGTTATTTACCTAGTTGGTTCATGCATTTATAACATTAAGGAAATTGGAATTCCAACAAATTTGATGAGCCACAGTACTTACATGCTAGGCTCCAAAACAAATCTTTTTAGTTATTTTTCAGAGGTTGTTATTTAGGCATTAATAAACAAGCACACAGACTATCTATCAAATTGTGACTAGGAAAATAAAATAAACCAGTAATTGTGAATCAAAATGAGCACAACAAGTTTCACTGTAAACTAATCAAAATCCTTCATTTTAAAATGAGAAGAAAAAATTTACAAAGAATTAGTGGGAACCAAAAGTTAAACCTATATATTCTATACAACTATGGAAACAGAATAACATCTCTAGCTGAAAACAAAGTTTCTCTGTGAATACTTGCTAAAGAATGTTTTATTCAACTTGACAGAATTATTGATTGAATATTCCTGCTCAATAAAATGGTTTTGTTTGTAAGTTCAGTCATATTGGAAATGTTTCATTGTGCCCAGTGCATATTTTACTATTCAACAGATATGCTACTTTGCTATGTATACATATATGTAACATACAGTATCCATTAGATAGATAGATACATATATAAATTAATTTAATGAAAAGTTGTGAACCAAGATTTAACAATAAGGACAAATAGTAGCTTACAGAGTAATTGTGTAAAGTAGGAATAAATAATTAATAAACAGCACAGAATAGTCTTTTTTCAACAAGAATCAAAAGTTCTTTACAAATGTGTTATTTAAAATATGGCAGCAAATACAAAGCAGTAATTTGAAGGGTTTTTTTTTTTTAAGAAAAAAATTTTAAATGATTTTATATTGACAGGTAAGTTGTCAAATCAATGGAAGTTTCCTTTTTCATAGTAATGTTTCACGGGAGCATGAGGCTTTTTGTAACAGTAAGTTCTTTCCCTCAAATTATTTGAATTCAAGTATCATGAGTTTTTGTTTTGATCAAAGATAAAACAGATGGAAAAAGGACAAGATCTACATAGATATTACCATTAGTACAGAAAGATTATTCCTGCCCAGTTACATAATAAATAGGAACACAAGCCTTAGAACAGAGGGCAACTAGGTATCATGACAAAGAAAATATGACTTGATATTAAAATGTAGATTTTTTCCTATAAATACACCATTTCAAAGGCAGCTGCCCTCTCTAATTTAGGTGTCCGCCTTTTAAAATATATGAATAAAATTGGCAAGCAAATGATCCATGCAATTAATAATTTTTATGATCACTTTTACTCTATGTTGAATAAATCCCAGAGTTGTCCTGAAATATGAGCAGATATCTCTGCAAAAATCAGAAATGCCATGGTCTACATTCATCCTCTGTTACTCCAGATAGTTAAATTTTATTCTTAATGATCAATCAATTGTACTTTTATAAAGCACATATACAAAATGAAATGCTGTAGAGTATCATGTATATCATAATTAATTGAAGTGCAATGGGTATGTAAACAATCAGTGATAATCAACCACAGATACTATTAAATTTCTATATATTAGGATATTGTTGTGTGGAAAAGGAAACATTGGAAATACGACTATACTGTCTCTCTTTAACTGCAGGGATGCTGCAAAAAAGGAAAAAGAAAGATGGCCTGGTCCAATCGCTTTGCAAACATGCAAAGTGGTATGTGGTAATCACACATACTTGGTATTTGGTAGTAGAAGAATCCTTATATTTGAGATGCTTTTACAAGATGTACTTAGCCTGTTCAGGATTGCTTATGGAAAATAAACATGGTATTTTAGGACCCTTGAGAAATGTAATATAAACTACAATCATCAAGGTATAACTTGTAGGTGTTTCATAAATTAGCTCCTTTCTGTGTTAATGATGACCTACATGTATTATTTAGGGACCACAGATGTTAAAATCAAACCAGAGTACATCCTAATGCAGCAAGTAGCAACCTGGGGAGCTGTGCGGAGTCCTGCAGTTCACCATGCTTCTTCATCCATGTCTCACATTTATCGTCATTTGTGAAATTTTTAAATTACTAAACTTTGATACTAGCCAAGTGCTCCAATTTTTATAGGATTCAACAATCCCAGGTTGTGAGTTACCTCAGGGTGGCAATCTGGTTTGAAAGGGAATTATAAGGTTTGTTTTGAACCTATTTGAGCAAAGCAATTACTCTGTATTTACACAGGCTGTATATTTGGGGGGGACTGTAATGGAAGGATTAATGGAGATTATGGATTTAATACTCCAAGCCCATCCACTTCTTGGCACTATCACTATAGTGTAAACAGCGTAAATGTCTAAGAGATAAACAAATCTTATTTATAAATAGGTACTCATCAATTACTTGGGAAGAAGAGACGAGACTAGTCATTTTTCATTTCCTGTGCCATTTTTATCAGTATAATAGGTCACTAGGTGGGCCTATGGAGATATTCAGCAAATAAATGACATACATAAATTTACATTTTAGGTAAATATATCCTGCTCTTGATGTAGAGAATAATTTGGCAAAGAACATAAGCAGCAGTAAAAAGAATAACTGGCAGGGTTGGGAGTGGGGGACTGTACTTATTGAGGAGAAAATTTATATGTGATTTATATATGGATAGGAGTGAGAGTTGCAGAGATATTGTGGAGGGACTGGCAATCTGTTGTATGTCAGGAATTCTGGATATGGGTAAAGTTCAGGATGAATGTAATTACGTGTTTTCCATAAGTAATATTTGCAGACAAGAGAGAAAGGAATTATAAGAAGAGTCCTAGAATGCCATAGTTTGTCTTTTTTTTTTTTAATATATATATATATAATCCATTGGTGTAGAGACCAGGAAGAGGGTGTGTTAGGAGAATATCTGCCCTTAGTCCTATGGAGCTAGTCTATGTGAATGGCTCCTAAATATTATAACATATGCACATGACCTGTTCACATCAAGCTTCTCTTCAGCTGCAAAGTAGATATTACCAGCAACCAAACAGAATGTGAGCTTTTTAAAGTTACATCAATCACTTAAAATGTTGACAAGTGCCTAAAAACTAAGCATGTATGAGAAACTGAAGTACAAAGAAAGGGCACATCATCTTGAAGAGTCAGAGGAAATTGTATCAAGAACACAATTTCAAAAAACAGGGAACTTTAGTATAAATAAAGGTCCTGGAGAACAGAGAGGGCCCAGAGGGGCTTCCCTGATTGAACACTCTTTGAAAGCACAGACAGTAGTAGTATCAAAGGGTAGATCCCCATCCCTGCTCCGCCCACCGGCCAGAGAGGTGCACACTGCAGAGAGCTGGGGAATGACCAGTCATATCCTAGGGACAGGGAAGAAGGAAACACTGACACAGGCAGAGGAACGGGTCACTGCACTGCATACCCCTTGTGTCTGTCGGAGTCAGTCTGGGGATCCTCTGCCCATTCCCCAAGTCTGTGCAGGGTGGGGACCCTAGCAGTTCATGGGCCATGGTTAATCTTGGTTAATCAGGTCAGTGTGGAGGGTTAGGCATGGGGTGGGCGTCCACCACATTCACGGCTTCACATCAGTGCCGCCTGAGGAGTTACCTGGTTGTGAGGAGATGTTCTCTATCTGGGTGATCTGGGCCAACCTCCTTCTCCTGCCAAGCCCTCGTCTCCTTCTCTGTGAAGGCTTTGCCGGCTGGCCAAGCAGCAGATGAGGCCCTCCTGGTGGGCAGTGAGCATGCAGTCCTCCAAGGAGAGGATAACCGGGCTGCCCCTGAGCCGTCGTCCTGCACTCCAGGGCCTCTAGCAGCAGTAACTCACGTATGCGCTGCCACAACGGTGCGTCCAGCACCTAGGCTGGGGCCTGCAGGCCTCAGAGGACCGGGCCTCTCAGCTTGTTCTTGCTGCCCCTGCCCCCATTGCCGCCCTGGCTGGTGTGGCCGCGGCAGAAAGTGAATAACATCTCCAGCTCAGCCTCTGAGCCTGGGTCGCTCTCTGGGTGCGGGGCTTCTGGAGCAGGACAGAGAGCAAGGCACGGGGCAGTGCCGTAGTCACCGCACGGGTGCCGAGGATAAGGCGCACGCTCAGTGAGCGCCCACAGAGCCGCGCGTGCGCGTGCCCGGGCGAGAGCGCAGCAATCATCTTAAGGGCGGCGAGGATAAGGCGCATGCTCAGTGAGAGCCCACAGAGCCGCGCGTGCGCGTGCCCGGGCAAGAGCGCAGCAATCATCTCAGGGGCGGCGAGGATAAGGCGCATGCTCAGTGAGTGCCCACAGAGCCGCGCGTGCGTGTGCCCGGGCTGGAGCCGAACCGGCAAGAGAATCCGCCTCGGGCTGAGGGGAGAAAGCCTTCAGCCTCTGCCCTAAACTCCTCCTCCTCTCCACTCCACCTCCTCAGTGCTGGCTGCCGCCGCCCGCTCAGCCCCAGCGAAGTAGAGGTCCAAGGTCACTGCTTTGATCTAGGACCAGTGGCCGTGGAGTAGGCCACCACTTGGCCTTCGGTGAAGAACCACACGTTGAGCAGGTAATCTTTGCCACCTGTCACCACATAGCGGCGGTCAAAGCTCCACAACTCAGAGCAGAACGCCCGAAGTAGATCTGTATGAGCCCATCAGGAGCAGGGTGTGTAAGTGGGGACTCGCCTACAGCCATTTTGGCTGACAGGCTAGGTGCAAGCCATGGGCTGGGAAGGCCCACTTGGCAGTGGGTCATGGGTCCTTTGCTCTTGGCAGTTTAAACAGGCAAGCCCTGGCCCTGCTTCAGCAGATACCAGGGCTGACCCAGGTGCATAGGTGGCTTTCCTCATACAGATACAGGTATCCACTGGCATGTAGGGACAGAAGCAGTTTCTCTGACCCAGGTAGCCACTTCAGATATGTCACCTTGGTCTTGTCAATCAGCCATTAATAGTTAAGTGCTGGGCTTCCCTGGTGGCGCAGTGGTTGAGAGTCCGCCTGCCAGTGCAGGGGACACGGGTTCGGGCCCTGGTCTGGGAAGATCCCACATGCCGCGGAGCGGCTAGGCCCGTGCGCCACAGCTACTGAGCCTGCGCGTCTGGAGCCTGTGCTCCGCAGCAAAAGAGGCCGCGACAGCCAGAGGCCCGCGCACCGCGATGAAGAGTGGCCCCCGCTCGCCGCAACTGGAGAAAGCCCTCGCACAGAGGCGGAGACCCAACACAGCCAAAAATAAATAAATAAATAAATAAATAAATAAATAAATAAATAAATAAATAAATAGTTAAGTGCTTTGCTAGTGTACTTCTTTTTTTTTTTTTTGCTGTACGCGGGCCTCTCACTGCTGTGGCCTCTCCCGTTGGCGAGCACAGGCTCCAGACGCGCAGGCTCAGCAGCCATGGCTCACGGGCCCAGCCGCTCCGCGGCATGTGGGATCCTCCCGGACCGGGGCACGAACCCATGTCCCCTGCATCAGCAGGCGGACTCTCAACCACTGCGCCACCAGGGAAGCCCTATGGGACAGCTTTATATTGTTTTCTGTGGTGGTTGAAAAACTAATCCCACTCTAGTTCCTAAAGTGTGATTTCCTACATTAAACTTAGAACAGCATAAAAATATCCCAATCCATGAGTCTTTAGCAGTGTTCAAATGTTTATGAAAGATGTGAAGATGATGAAACCGAATCAAGAAATAAATTCTTCTAACTAGAAAAAATAAAATAATAATACCTTTACTAAACAGTGAAATGGCATATATCAAAAATGTCTAAACAAAAATTTTATATAGAGGGATAAAATTTAATTGCAAAATATTGAATATATAGTAAAAACACTGTGAAATGGTGACCCAAAGAACTTATCTTAACAAAAACTAATTGAGCAGTCTAGTGTTTAAAGTAACTAAAATCAAATTGGCCTAAATTCCTTCCTATGCAGAGAGGAATTAGAATACTCCAATTAAAGAAATATAAGTAAAGGCAGGGTTTTCAAATATAGAGAGAGTGAATTGAAAGCAGAAGCCATACCTCTCAAATGTCTCCAATAGTAAAGAAAGCAAAGTAATGACCATACAGAAGAAAACAGAAAATAAAGCAACACAAAGATACATAAATATGGAAGTCATAAACATAAAGGCATTAGCACATTATTAACATAAATATGTAAAATTATATTATTAATATTTTTCAGATTTTATAGGTTTATATTTGCATAGTTCTGGAGCAAAGTAAGTGCTCAATAGATAATAGTGATGCTCATAGTAGTAATAATGATAAGTGTTCTATGATGCTTTTAAAAAGCACACCTAAAATATGCACACTCATATATATAATATATGGAAAATAAAATGGAAACAATTGTAAATTAAGGCAAAACAGATGTGTCATAAATAAGCGAGTGATTTTTTTGTATTAATTGATGCTTTAGTTTGGGGGATTTTTTTCAGAGTTTCTAATTTCTGTTTGACATGTCTACTATTTATTGAGAAAGGATTGTAGTGGAAAACAGAGGTGGGTAGAAAAGTCAGTGATTCAATCTGTCTTTCAAAAGCCTAAGGCCTTAGTGTAACAGGGTTTTAGGTCATAGGCAATAAATTACAAAGAATTCTAATGAGCTAGAGCTTCTGTAACTCAAGAATATGTAGACGTTTCTTATTCTGGGGAGGAGAAACTCTGAGGTGCCTGAGATATGGAACATGCTAGTGAGAGAAGTGGCAGAACTCTCAGATAATTTTCTGGAATCTAAGAGTGAAACATGTCTGCATCATTTCCTAGGCTGGACTAGTTGTTGTATCAACATTCTATGGAAGAAATAGTTCTCTAATGTAAAGGGCCCTCAAGTTCACTGCATTTTCTGACTCCCAGTGCTGTGTAAGGACTGAGGTTTTCACTATGCCCAATATGCCTAAAGAACCAGAATGCCTTCTAGATCCATAGAAATTGCTGCTGGGAACCAGGGTAACTCAGTAGCAGTATTCATGGTACAATGACACAAACTCAAATGGTCAGTGTCTCTTTATGTGATGGCAATGTAGGAAAACATCTAACAGGAATGAAAAGTCCAGTGTTTCTCACTCTACGTCTTTATAAAGTCTTTTCATTGTATCAGTTCTCTTGGAGAAGTGGTGAAGTGACTGATGTTGATGGAGCCCAGCATTGATTTGGATTCAGTTTTGATATCTGGGAGGGATGAGGACTCATAATAGAAATTAAGTTGAGTTTCCAAAAACTTAAAAGAAAAACGTTATCATTCTTGTGTATTTGAATCTGTGGAATGAAATTTTGTATCGATGGCAATTATATAAAGATATATGAATATTTGTATGTTAATCATGTATCAAATTAATAAATGTAAGCTATCAAATTTATCAAAGATGTAAAGAAGAGCTTATCAAGAAGAGCTTCAAGATGGTGGAGGAGTAAGACGTGAAGTGAAATATAAGTGAATATTGAGTAATACAAATATTTTAATATCTTGGCCTGTAAAATATGTGCAAACAGACATCATGAAACAAAAACTGAGGAGGTAAATATGTTTAAAGGCTCTAAAGTTCTGGCATTATCAGGGGGTGGTAAAGTAAAAGAATTTATTATATAGTAATAAGTTATATAAGTAATATAGTAATCATTCAAGTCATATTTTAAGTTAGTCACTAAAAGTAAGAAAAATAACAATTTATTAAAGGAGAAGTGGAAAAATATATGATTAATCCAAATTAAACCAAGAAAGGAAATGAAAGAAAGAGTAACATGATGAACTGACCATAGTAGCTGTAGTAATGCTAGATGTCCCAGGTTTCTGGAAATGGAAAGAGAGAGTGAGAGAGAGAGAGTGAACCTTGCTGTGTGGCCCCAGTCATGCCCTGAAGTCTCTAGGAGTAATAAAACTTGTTTCTTTCAAAGTTTACTGTTGCTTCCTTATTGCTGAAGATGTCTTGCAATCATAATAAGAACTACAAGGACTGGTCCAGCTACAACATTGGTCATTGGTTTCAAAAGGGGAACCTGGACCTTGGTGAGTGCCCTCAGACATTTCTAGCCAATAACATCACTATCTATAGGATGAGGAGATTTCCAGGCTGTGCCGAAAGGAGAAAGAACCCAGGCAGATCCTGACTAACCCTCTCAATAGAGATGAAGAAACTAAGTGTCCAGGGATATCAAGATCTCTAGATGGCTAGACTTCACAAGACAGAGTACCAAAGAAGAGAAAATTGCATGCAGAGGAGAATCTGGGTATTTGCAGAGGATCCTTGTGGAGGATTCAGAAGCATACTATGTATACATACAGAGAAACTTCCTGAATTAAGGAAAGAACCACCCAAAAAACAGAGACCTGTATTTGAGACTTTCAAGAGCCCAGGGGTAGTGCCTGTTACACCAGTGCAACCTCATAATGCTCAGCACATCGTGTAGAGTATTCAGAAGTGTCTTGCCTTTGTAATGGAGAATAATCATCCTTGATGAAGTGGTGCTCTGGTTTGGTGATGATGCAAAGCAATTTGATATCTCATACATTGCTGTTGTTAGTAAATTACAACCACATTGGAAAACTCTTTAGAAATATCAACTAAACTGAATATGTGCTTACCCAATGACTTAGCAATTTCACATTCAGATTAATATGCAGAAGAAATGTGTACAAATGTTTACCACACAACATGTACAAGAATTTTCATACCAGTATTGTTTATAATTGAAAACTGGAAATTACACAAAAGTGCACAAACAAAAGAATGGATCGTTGTATTCATATGTTGTATAATACTGAAGTGAATAAATTACAACTACCTACAACCACACAGAAGAATTTTACAAGTATATTGTTGAATAAAAGAAACCAGAAACAGATTATAAAATGTATGTTATCTTTCACATAAAGTTCAAACCGGAAAAATTATTTTCTGATGTTTCAAGTCAAGGAAATCACTTTCGGCTTCCATCTCAGTAAGTGTTCTGCTACCTCTTTTAGTGCTCACAAGTTACGTATGTACAATAAAGTCCCAGAATCATCCTATAGAAACCTAGCTAATAATCACAATGTTGATGAGCTTAAAATGGTTCATAGAAGCCATGACCAATTCCCTTCCCTAGAGAGTATCCTTGTTGTTATACAATCACCACACCAGAATTTGTCATATATTCAACTGCCTTCGGGGCAACAACATCTGTATGTCTAAAATCACATGCAACTCAAAAAATTCCAGTAATTAATTCATATATTTCTCCACTAAAAGTTACCCTACTCACGTTCTATTCCAACTCTGTATTCTATGTCTCGGATATTTCACTTATAGACAGCTGTTGCAGGTAACTTGGAAAGTAAATCTTTACTCGTTTCTAACCCTTATTATTTTTCTTCAAAATAATTGTCTAATCCTGGTGGTGTTCTCCCAGATGTATCCCAAATGCAGCTGTTCTTTTCTATCCCTAGTAGTTTTTGCCTTAGATTGTTGTTATTATCTCTTAATTAGGTTGATACAATAGTCTTGATTTATCAGCTTCTGATTTAGCCCTTTCCTAACATATTTATACACTTCTGTTCAGAATGGTCTAAATTTCAGATTTATACTTTCATTTCAAGATGTCCAACCACAAATTTAATCTCTCCATCTACCCAAAGCCAAACAAAATACATGAAAATATAAAAGAACTGGGGAAATGAAAGTCAGCTACGATAAAATCTGAGGAACTCCTAAACTACAGAAAGAAGATTTTGTAAGACTTAAGTTAAAGGAGGAGATGAAGCTACATCCTAAGAAACTGGGTTAATTGTAGCAATTCTTAGATTAACCCTAAGAGGTTTTAAAATCAATCAACAGTCTCCCTTTCTCTCTTCGAGGAAATTCAACATCAGCAATGATTTGTATTCTCAGGCTAATTGCAAAAGGCAATTCACTAAGGAAAGTAAGTACCTGTCCTTCTAGGTCATGAGTGGAGCACAGAGCAAAATGCAAAGCAAGCCTCAAAGAGGGTAAAGAAAAACTAAAAAGGCAGCCCTTTCAAATGGGAAAATATTTTAAACTGCTTCATTTTCAGAGTAAAGGTCTCTTTAATTTGGCAAATCTTGATCCCCCAACCTACCTATCTATACAAATTCAGCTAGTTGATAACTCCTGACTTCTTTCAGTGAATTGTCCTTGAGGTTCCTTATTCAGAGGTTTTCAGAGATATAGATGAACTCATGAAGATTGCCTGTTCCAATAGAGTACTTCATTTGAACCTATGAAGGAAGCAGGATGATCAGGATAACCAAGATAAGGGTAACCAAACAAGTGCTTTTAGAGGAAATTGATCTAATTCTAAAAGCAGATGAGATATTAAAAGCAAATTTTGTCATTGGAAGAGATTTGAGGGACATATAGTACTTCCAAAACCAAAAATAGTCAACAACAAAAAAAGCAATCTGAAAACAACAGACAAAATGAAATACATTGTGATTAATTTTTTTGTTGTATGAATGTATGCATGAATAAATGAACAAAGGCGTGAATAATCAGCTTTATATCCACAGACTGGGTAAAATCTATATGAATGGCTGAGCTACCTGTCTGAAAAAAATTGTTTTCCTTCTTCTGACTCACTGATATTAGACTCCTTTATCTGGGAACGTGCACATAACCTGGCGTTCCACTTACTTCTATGTTTAGCTTTTCATCTTCCATTCTACGTTCTACACTTTGGAAGTGAGCAGCAATTTTTATTTCAATGAAGTCCTTTTCAAAGAACCTCCGATTTTATTTTTCCTGGTGGTGGACTTTCTGGTTACTGTGTAACTTTGCTTTCACTATCTTTCTTACATAGTACCTATTGGCTAACTCTGAGGAAAATGTTCTTAAATTCTCACTGACTTTGTAAGAAAAAAAGACTGCAGTTATGCTCACTTTCCTTACCTCCAGTGTCAGCCCTAGCTCTGATAAATTTCTTTATGGATACTTACTTTTCAACCCAGTCTTCTCACTTCTCACCATACAGTCTTGTAGTCTTACTAGAGCCTTATTTCACCGTTGAAGAAATAGTAGCCTAGTGACATGTCTATGAACACAAAGAGATTTCATTGCATAATTAGAACTTATAACTCAGATCTGGTTTGTAAGGTCAAAACTTCTTTTTTCATGCTATGTAGTTTATGTTCTCAATAGTCGAATGAGGAAACAACTAGAGGAAGATTAATTGGTTTGCTAAAATGTATGAAATACAGTTGACCCTTGAATAGCATGGGGGTTAGAGGTGCTCACCCTCTGCATGGTTGAAAATCCATGTATAACTTACAGTCAGCCATCCACATCCTTGATTCCACATTCACAGATGAAACCAACCTTGGATCCTGTAGTACAGTAGTATTTACTATTGAAAAACATCCATGTATAAGTGGACTCATGCAGTTCAAACTTATGGTGTTCAATGGTAAACAGTAGTTTATGTTAATTAAGGGTATAAGGCCTATTGAGAACACCCTAGATCATAAATGACCTATCCTATAAAATTAATAAGCATCTACATCATCATTTCTAGTCTCCTTTTCCCCCCATCACTCATATTCCATAAAAGTAAAGTAATTCACCTTGGAAGAGTAACGTTCAGGAAAATATTGACCTTACATGCTTAAAACAAACAAATAAAACTGAAACAGAAGTTATAATAGGATCATTTTGCTAATCTCTTGCTATGCCAAATGGGTCAATTCATTATTTGGATTTTTAAAAAATACCACCTATGCTCTCCAAAAAAAAGCACTGTTAAATCTTATTTTTTGATACGTATATTTGATTATTGATCAAATAATTTTTTGATTGATCAAAAAATCAAACCTTTACACATTGAGTATGTGTCAGACACTGTTTTAAGTATTATATATATATTATTTTCTTTAATCCTTATAACCATCTTGTGCTGTAGGTTTTATTATTATCCTCAATATACAAAAAGAAACTGATACATGGACAGATTCGGTAATCTTCATAGCTTACATAGCCACTGAGTAGAAGAGCCAGGATCTGGAGCCAGGCTGATTAGCTTCAAAATATTTACTTTTAATAACTATGCTATGTTGCCTTTCAACTATGAATATCAAATATTTAAAAAAAAAAGGTGTTTCCAGTCTTTTAGCTTGCCTCACATATCTCTTGATATGATGAAATGAAATGAGTGTAATCTTATTTTAATATCACCATCCATAGAATATCATAAAGAAAATATGATTTGAAATTAAAAAAAAAAAAGAGCCCAGTGCAATACAAACTACTGGGAATGAAATGGGGATTATTTGTTTCTATTATCAACACCACATCCTATCTCTAGAAAATAGAAAAGAACTATCCACTGAGTTAAAAGCTTGAACTGATATCTTCTGCATAAGCATATTATGCTTTAATACCTTCCTTGAGTAAAGGAAAAATGATGGATTTGACATTTTCTTGAGATATATTTAACATTTGGGGCTATTCTTAGACTAGAAAGGAGGATGTGTTTAGTTCTAGAGTAGACAAGATAGAGGTTAAGCATCTATAAAATAATATTGCATGCTGATGCAAAGGCATTGTTCTAAAAAGCAGTGAGTACTCATGAGTTAGTATTCAAGAAATTCTTGCTGTTTGCTTGGCTGAAGGCGCATTCCTAGCCCATGAGGACCTTACAAGTTGTTTGGAGAATCAAGACTAATGTATCTAAAAAAATGGACATAATATTGAGTGGGCCAAAAAGTGCCTTCGGATTTTTAAGTAAAAATAAAAGACACATTTTTCATTTTCACCAAGAACTTTATTGAGCAACATATTCACCCTTTTGTTCCACTACCTTCTGCCATTTTTCAGGCAACTCCCTAATTCCATCTTCCCAAAACTTTTTATCTTTTTGAGCAAAGAACTGTTCCAGTTGCCTTTTAAAGTCTTCCAATGAATTGAAAATTTTTCCATTAAGAGAATTTTGTAAAGACCGAAATAAATAGAAATCTGAAGGTGCAATGTCTGCTGAATACGGCAGATGAATCAGAACTTCCCAGCCAAGCTGTAACAGTTTTTGCCTGGTCATCAAAGAAACAAGTGATTTTGCATTATCCTGATGGAAGATTATGTGTTTTCTGTTGACTAATTCTGGATGCTTTTTGTCGAGTGCTGCATTCAGTTGGTCTAATTGGGAGCAGTACTTGTTGAAATTAATCGTTTGGTTTACCGGAAGGAGCTCATAATAGAGGACTCCCTTCAAATCCCACAATCTACACAACATCACCTTCTTTGGATGAAGACTGGCTTTCGGTGCAGTTGCCGGTGGTTCATTTCACTTGCCCCATGATCTCTTCCATTCCACATTGTTGTACAGTATCCACTTTTCATTGCCCGTCACAATTTGTTTTAAAAACAGAAGATTTTCGTTATGCTTCAGTAGAGAATCACAGGTGGAAATATGGTCAAGAAAGTTTTTTTTGCTTAACTTATGTGGAACCCAAACATCAAAGTGATTCCCATAACCAAGCTGGTGTGAATGATTTTCAACGCTTGATTTGGATATTTTGAGTATGTCAGCTATCTCTTGCGTGGTAAAACGTTGATTGTTTTCAATTATTGTTTCGATGTGATCACTATTAACTTCAACTGGTCTACCTGACCATGGAGCATCGTCCAGCGAGAAATCTCCGGCACGAAACTTCACAAACCACTTTTGACATGTTTGATCAATCACAGCACCTTCTCTATACACTGCATAAATCTTTTTGTGCATTTCAGTTGCATTTTTACCTTTCTTGAAATAATAAGGCATAATATGCTGAAAATGCTTTTTTCTTCCATCTTCAATATTAAAATGGCTACACAAAATTTTACCAATTTTAATGTCTTTTTTAAATGCACGCTGATATGACAGCTGTCACAATCTAACAAAATTGTTTTGAATGAAGTTAAAGACAACTAAGGGCTACTAGAGCCATCTTACAGAAAAAAATGAACGAATCTTTTGGCCCACTCAATACTAAAGTCCTATTTTATAGTGCTAGCAATTAGTGCAACAGGAGTCAAATGTATACAGTTTACACTCTCTTCATTCCTGAAGGTGAATAATGGAGATTGGTCTTAAATGATGACTGGGATTAGAACTTGGCAAATAATGGAGAGAACCACAGATTTCTAGAAAGAACAATAAAGAAGGTATAGAGATATGCATGTTAGATAAAGAGCCAGAAAACAAATAGTTTAGTTTTGTAGACTACATATAGCCTTTATCGTATATTTTCCTTCTTTTTTCCCTTGAACCATATAAAAATGTGAAAAAAAAAATTGTTCTTTGCTGGAGGACTGTACCTAAATAATCAATGGACCAGATTTGGCCAGTGGATTACAGTGTGCCAATCCCCAGTTTAGAATGACTATGTGGAATTCTCCCTGACTAGAGTGAAAGTTTAATACTGGACAGTAATGGAAGAGAAGGTTGGAAAGAAAAGATAAAGCCATATTATTAAAAACATCAAAAGCCAGAATGAAGCATTGGTCTTGGATTTGATTTTATTCCCTAAATGTAAGTTGAAAGTATTTATATGCCAATTAATTTCATATGTCTTTAGCATTAAGCCAAATTGTTCTTCTCACTTCATCCCAGGAAATCAAATGGAATGTGTTTAATTAACCAGGAACATTAAACCAGGTCTTGCATTATGTCTTATGGGGTGGAGTCAAAACATTCTCTTTTTTTAATATCTACTGCTTCTGAAGGTACACCTTTTAATGAAATCCAATGATTGCTGATGTTGATATGTTGACCTTGGATGTTCTGATGCACAAATTAAATGAAGACCGTATGTGGCAGTTTTCTTTGGAGATGATGTGTATTTTTGTACTTGTGAAATCAAGGGAACTGTTATTGAAACCCAAATCCTAAGTTTTGTATTTGCTCACAGCTGGGGTTTCCCTAGGCCCTGGCAAGTACACAGCACATGCTTAGTTATGAGTTCCCTGGTAAGATGTCAGAGATTTTGAAAAGTTCCTGAATCTTCCCAACATCTTTACTATCCATACTTGTGAAATCCAAGACAGTGGCTTTCCTGGTATGATATGTGAGCATGAACATATGTGATACATAATCCATATACTACATATGTGAAATGCTTTGTTACCATCTGGATTTTTCATCCTTATAAATCAGTTTCTTATAATGTAGGTTGAAATGTTATGGAAATGTGCAGAAATGTAGAAGTGAGAGAGGTATCTAAGAAGACAATATTGATAGCAAAACTCTTATAGAGATGAATACATGATTTTGATAATGATAACATGAGGAAAAATATAACATAGTGCATGCAGGATTACATAGAAAATTAAGTGAAATGGAGTGATTAAGGATCATGATTAGTATAAGGGAGGCAAATATATATGTAATTGACGTCAATTTGCAATTTTTTTAAGTAAAATGTCTTATTGAACTAAAAAATAATAATATCCAGATTTTTACTTCAAAGAGCCCATCACTAAGTATGGGTATAAAAGTTCATAAATGGAGAATTAAAGAGAAATCAAAAAGCACAGAAATAATTAAAACAGTGAACTATGAAAAAATTAAAGTTACTTAGGCAGGCACATTTTAAATCTATAAAGTTTAAGACTCAACTAAAACAAATTTGGTTACTATATAAATTTGGTTACTATATAAATACTAGGCTAGAGACAAAATTCTTCCAGTAGATCCTAGGTTAATGGTTATTCTGTAATTGTATGAGAGAAATGCAACCTGAAAATTTTTTCTAAGGGTTTATCAGAACTGTAATATTGCAATCCTAAAGCTGATTGGTGAGTAAAGTTGAAATATTATGCTTGTATTATCATCTTTGTAACATACATAAGTTATGTATTATTTTGTCCCAGTAAATATTTTCTATTTTTAGTGATATATAAAATGAATTTGAAAGTTCTAATTGTAGAAGTGAGAGTGCCAAAATAGTGAAAAATAAACATGATTAAAATGTTAAAATATGTTATGTTATATTAAAATATATAGGAAAAATGTGGAAATTAAGTTCTGTTTATATAGATATAGATAAAATATCTTATTTACAAAATTTTACCAGTATGAAATAATTTTAAAAGTCAAATAATTTCTTGAACTCCAAAGAGTAACACACTTTGCTCCATCCCAGTGAATTTTAATTCCCCAGTCATTGAATTGTCTGGATGCTGGGGAAAACTCAGTGCCTGGGAGTTAGGGATCTTGGAGGCTGAGTACAACTTCCTCACCAACAATATCATTTGTTATATAGTCATCCTTTTATTTTCTTAATCACTGCAAGTGGTTTGATATTTTAATAGACAAAGGTGCAGGATATATAAGGAAAGACTGATAATTTATGAGAGTGAAGATAGGAGAGAATCATCAGGAAGCTATCACCAAAAAAAAAAAAGACATTTGAACAGTCTTAAGAGAGACATAGAATTTTGCCATGCAGAAAAGATAAACTGTTTATAATACTAAACTTCTCAATGTTTGAGGCCACAGAATTGAGCTTCTAATATCCAAATTTAGTGTAGATGTTTCATGAACAAACAAAATATATTTATGTACATGTACATATAACAAACATATATAAACATACCTGTATATATGTCCAATTGCATTTTGATATGCTATGGCTGCCATCACCAATCAAAATTCAGACATTTGATTATTCAGCATACACATTTATTATGTTCACTTCTATCTGATGGCAAATTCAGAAGGTATAGCAAAAGATCCCTAGAGTCCTGATCATTTTCAAGTTTTCATTGTTTGTTGTGCAACTTATTTGTATTAATACAGGTGTACAATTAGAGAATAAGTGAAAGAGTTTTAGACAGTATAGGAAAACAATTATTTTATTATTATTATGTCTTTTAGAACTCCAATAAAGATTAACTAGGTGAATCAGCAACCCCCATTCCCTCCCTACCATGTACAAACATAAAACCATTAAATATTGAAAAGCAAAACAAAAACTAAACATAAATTTTGAAAAGGTAGAATCTATGAATAAGTTTGACTCAACTCTCCTAATATATAATATATATGTGTGTATGTATTCAAGATGCTTTTTAATTAAAAGAAAAACTTCAAAATTTATTATCTGTGCAGTTATCCATAATGATTTTTATCTTCTACAAAAATCACTGTATTTTGACCAATGGTTTGAGTTTGTTATTACTTCTCATGGGGAAAATTACCTTTCTAGAACTATTCTAGCAAACTCAAAAAGCAGGGCCATCACCCTAAAGAGTAATTTCCTGTCTCTTCTTAATGTCATGAAGTTTTCACGTCATAATAGTTAATATTGTGAGATTTCATATACCTCAGACTGGCGTACATGTGACCTTTAGAGGTGAATGGGCATGTTTAGCCATAGGGACATTAAAATACAGTTAGCATAGACTGACCAGGAGGTGAGAAGCCAATGTTATATTTGGAAGGTTTTTCTTGTTGTTGTTCTTATTATGAAGGTCTACTTATAGTTATCTTTTGGTTTTCCTCTTCTAATTGTTAAAATATAAAAACAGCAAGAAATTTTCAAAATGTTGTGGCTATAGTGATTAATATATAAGGCTTATGAAGAAACAAAACCCAGCCAACAAAAAAGAAATAAAAGAGGAGAGAGGGTCATAAAATAAATAAAAATAAAATACAAAAGAAAACAAACATTGTAATATTAAGAAGACATTTAACCAAAGATTTGTCTGTAAGTGATGTGGCATTTTGGGGATGAAGAAAACTACTTCCCCTTAACTACCTGCCATAGGAAATAAATTTGTCTCTTTTAGTGAGATGACTGCTTTATCAACCGTTACACTTTTGATGAATATATTTTAAAATTGAAACCAAAATGCAATTTTGAACTTTTCAGAGCAAGACCTGCATATCACAGCAAGGAGAGAGGAGAAGCTGAAGGTCAAAGGGGAAATTCCTCACATTAGAACTTGTTTTTGTAAGTTATGCCAATATCTACAAAATCACCATTGCTGACCCTCAATGAAGAGGACACAATGAAATAAAAAATTCAAAAGATAGCTTGATAGCTATTCATAATCTCATGTACAAACTACAAAAAAAAAAAATCCTCCCCATCACACCATACACATTTTTCATTAAATTAGGCATAATAATATTTCTTAAAGTAAAAACTACAAAGTAGAATATGTTTTCTTTATTAAATATTCAATGTCATTTAATTTTTGTTAACACACTTTGAAATAATTATCAACAAAACCACACCTTAGGGTATTATTTTAAAAGGGAAAGAAAGACCTATTAAAGTTTAAGTGTGTGGCATAGATGCAGAAATTGGTATGTTTAACAGAGAGAGTACCAGGAGAGATCAAATACAGATAGATTTCATTGAATTTGAATAGAGTATTCAATTTCATATACTACTCTATTTAATGTAATCTTCCCACAATACAAATTATAAATGCAATATAAATTATAAATTCTCTTATTAAAAAGAGAAAGACCTCCTGAGTTTGTCACAGATATCCATAAATATGCCTTCCTAATCCTTCAGATTCTCAGGCATTAGAAGAAAGAGTACTGTTGTGACAGATCAATCTACTAAGCGTCAAGAAAATTTAAGCTTTCATACAATCACTATCCTTAATTCACCATATGTCCTTGAAAGATTATTTAAAATCTCCGAGTCTTTGTTTTTTTTATCTATAGCTTGGGAGCTTTGGACTAAACTAGTCTCCTCATCTGCAAACTTCTTTTAGAAATTGACATTGTACTAATGAGAATTTTGAGCTATTTTCAATATTTTAAAGTCTTCTAAGAAAAGAGAATATCAAGTCTCATTACTTCATACTAAAATTTTATAAATTTAATGTAATTTCTGATGACATGATCTGAGGTTATTTGATCAAAAAGAAAAGAACATGTCTGTTTATATATGTTATTTTTTGGTAAGTAAATATTTTGAAAATACGGGGTCTCTGTGGAAGAGATCAATAAAAGCAGTTTCTCTGAAGCACTAAAATATTACATTTTTGAATTTAACTACTCCAGACAAATCCTGCCAGAGTTCAAAGGTATTCTTTTATTTTACTTTGAAGTGTTGAAAATTTGGGGGTTTTGTGGGACTTCCCTGGTGGCACAGTGGTTAAGAATCAGCCTTCCAATTCAGGGGCCAAGGGCTCAATCCCTGGTTAGGGAAATAGATCCCACATGTCTGCTACAACTAAGAGTTCACATGCCACAACTAAGGAGCCCACCTGCCGCAACTAAGACCTGGCACAACCAAAATACATAAATAAAATGAAAATAAACAAATAAATAAAAGATCTAATTTAAAAATTGAGGGGTTTGTGTTTTTATCTTACATCAAATATTTCTATTTGTGTATTGTCTATCAGTTATACATAAAATCAATACTGCAATTAGTTGCTTAGAATTTTCTCACTTAAGATTATATTTTGAGTGAGAGTGTAGGGGACCAAAATTTGTCACCCCACACGGTGTCTCTTTGGCATGTGCATTATTACAATCAAGGCCCAAAAGATTCAGGAAGAACCATTGACCTTTCCTCTAACTTGCCTAAAGGAATTTGGTTAGAGGACCTGTTCCAGGAAGGGGGCTATCATCATAAATAATTACAGTATAATATGAACTAGGTGTGGTAAACAGGGAGCAACCTAGCAAAGTCTGTTTGCTAAAATTCCTCTTTGTGTCCCATTATTTCTTTATGGCCAGCAAACATTCATTTACCAAACATTTCTTCTTTTTCTTCTTCCTGTGAATTGCTTTCCTTCACTCTGAAGTCCCAAACCCCCACTCCCTTCTTCTCTCAGATGGCATATAAGCTTCGATTGCCTAACTTGTCCTTGGGCCCCATATTCTTATCGGACCCCCACCATATGTACGTAATTAAACTTGATTGTCTCCTGTGAATTTGTCTCATGTCATTCTCTCGCAGATGGTGTAGTCGGCAGGATTATCTTCTCTGGTTGAACTCTGCTATCTCTGAGGCTGCTGCAGCTGAGAGATCCTGAGACATCTGACAAGTGCCCACAAAAGGTAGGAATTCTTACCATGTCAGTCTTCCAGATCTCTACCTGCCAGGTCTGTTAGAAGCAAGAATGGTAACAGACCTTTTTCTTTTTTCTAAATTTATGTTATCAGGAGAAATATTTGTAGAGCTAGTTTCTTGGGCTTAACAACTCTGGTAAATTTGGTAGTGTACTCTTGGTTTTATGGTCCATTGCCTTCTAGAGATGGTCACAGTTTTTCTTTGTCTCTGTCTGTTGTGTCATTTGTCTTGTTCTATGTTCTGAGAGCTTGACTTTATGACCAGTGATTTTATTCTATCTGCTATCCACCATCTAGAAAGTAACAGCTATCAATGTGCATGTGGCCATCAGTCAAATAGACTGGGATTCCAAGCAGAAATCCAGATAGCATAACCTGGGCTTGTGACTGGCATCTCTTTGTCTGGCCATGCCAGCTATCAGGGAAGTTTGTCATAAGGGTTCTTAGTCCATAAGGGACCTTTATTTTCTCAAACTTTATTGCTTTGTTAGTGGCACCATCTTTACCACCTGTGTGATGAAATTCTTTGCTTTTGTAGACTATTTTGGGGAGTGAACGTTTTCGATCTTAGGAGAGCTGCATCTTTTTGCACTCTCCTTTGGGGATTCCTCTTGCATCCATGGTTAAGCCATAAAGAGGCTTATTGGTATAAGTCAATATTAATAAAGGCAATGGCCAGACAATGGATGCTTTGAATTAGAAAAACTTCTAAATTGGTGGATTTTTAGAAAGCTCTCATTGTAAAAGCTCTCATTTCACAAGCTATTTTATTTGTACCTATGGAAAGAACAAATTAAAAGATAGATACAAAGAAATATAACAGCTAACTTTAAGAACTTCCATTTAAAAAAAAAACCTGTTTGGGAAACCTTATCAAGTGTGTGGTCTCAGCCTCCTTTCATGGGTCTTAGAGATGCTAATAAAAACATTAGGTTAATTAAGAAAAGAACGGGAAGAGACCAAGGTGGGAGTCAAGGAGCTCTTCCCAACAGATGAAAGTTTTTGAAGGAATATTAAGAAATAATGTAAATATGGGACTTCTCTGGCCGTCCAGTGGTTAAGACTCCGCTTCCACTGCAGGGGGCATGGGTTCAATCACTGGTCAGGAAACTAAGAGCATGCTGCATGGCATGGCCAAAATATAGAAGAAAACAAAGTACTGAAATAATGTAAATAAAGCAAAGATTGGAAGAGGTGGAACAAAGAGGAATTGGAAAGGAAGAGTCATGGGATTTGTCCCAGAATGATGTAAATCTTTAGATGATTATTAAGAAATGGGATGAGGAGGTGGGGTGGCCAGGTGGGTCTCCCAGCTTCTCTGCAGCAGTGGGAGGCAGTGGGGGGCTCGTGGCCTGCTGGAGGTGCTGCCACACTGTCCTGCTGCCAGCCACCCAAGCTGCCTACCAGGTGAGCACCTCTTTGCAGTCCAGGGCCACCCAGCCTGGGACCCACTTGCTCTGAGCATGCACACTTTTCTTCTGGGCCAGACAGAGGATGCCACCTACTCTGGGCCCTAACATTTTTAATGTTAACATTTTTAAACATTTTCTCCCATCTTTCTGACTTGGAATCATTAAGAACTAAAATTGCCCTTTTTCCAAAGCTATTCAAGCTAAAATTTTACAACTTGTTATAAACTTCAGAGAACTCACCCAATAGACCATATATAGACAATCTTCATGACTGTTGCTATATGGACCACTTAGAATGATTACCAGACACATTCAAACTGCAAACCAGGAAAATCTGTCAGTCTGCCGCCACCTGACCTCACTCCATCTGATGATGCTTCAAGCCAGACATCTAAAAGTCTTCTCGACTGACTGACTTTAGAACTCAGAAACTAGGACTATAGTTTGCTCTAATTACTAAGCATTGTTTTTCTTTTGTTTCCATAGAAATGCCTCTTATTAAATACCTGATTGCTTGTACCTTATGGGCCTAACTTTGAGAACCCACCTGCTTTACCACCTGAAATAAGTTTAACTGCACTGATCTATTGTCAGGACGAAGAGAGGGGCTCAGTGAGATATAAAACAATCAATCAACTCAACTTCTGGAGTGTGAAACTTCTTGGAGAAATTTCAAAGGCAGAACTATACTGTAGCCAAATTTGCCACCCCTAAAATGTATCTTTCAGGCATGCAGATTATTTCAGTCTGAAAACAATCAAGGCTTAAAAGACTCAGGAAGAACCTTTGACATTCCCCCACTGCCTAAAGGAATTTAGACGGAGGACCTGTTCCTAGAAGGGAGCTATCACCATAGATATCTATATTATGATATGAACTAGATAGGGTAGACAGGGAGGAACCTAGCAAAGTCTGTTAAAATTCCCCTCTGTGTCCCTTTGTTTCTTTATGGCCCATCAAACATTTGTTTATCAACATTTGCTCACAGGAGGTAAAACATCTTTACCCTTCTAGGTTCTTCTGACTGGTCTAAGAAGTAGATAAATTAACAAGAGAAAAACAAATAAAAGTTTGGGACTTCCTTGGTAGTCCAGTGGTTAAGACTTTGCCTTCCAATGCAGGGGGTGGGGTGTGGGTCCTTCGGGGAGCTAAGATCCCACATTCCTCCGGGCCATAAAACCAAAACATAAAGCAGAAGCAATATTGTAACAAATTCAATAAAGACTTTAAGAATGGTCCACATCAAAAAAAAAAACTTTAAAAAAATAAAACAAATAAAATTTTAATAACATGTATACCTTCTGTATATGTTGCAGAAACTCAGGAAAACAGTAATTTTCCAAAATGGCTGAAGTCCTTACCTTAAATACTGTCTTCAGCTAAAGAGAAAAGAGGTTGTTGGGAGTAATAGTTTGGAACTTCAAAGGGGAGTAAGGCAATTGACATGGAGATGGAAAAGCAAATATTTGGTTAACAAATGTTTGCTGGGCCCTGCAGAGACAATGGGACACAGACAGGACTTTGGATTCCAGGCCCTGCTGAGTTCCCATACCACCTGTAGTCCATATTCTTTGTAGATATCTCTGTTGATAGTGATCCTCCTGGACCAGGCTCTTTAACTAAATTCTTTAGATAGCTAAGGGGGAAGTAAAAAGGACGTTTTCCCAAGTCTTCTCTTTCTTGAAAATAATCAGCCTAAAATAATCCTCATGCCAAAGAGACATATTTTGCGGTGGCAAATTTTGCTTTCTTACAATGTCCCTTATCAAACTAATTGGTTCAGCTATTTTTTATATAATCCTGTTTGTATATATATATAACACAATTTGAATTTACTTTGATTATGTAGGGGTTAATCATTGACAATTCATTCTGTACTATGATAAAATTTTAATGCCAAACAAGTGATACATTTTATAGTTAGCAATTAGTTGCTAAAAATAATATATCATTGGTATTTCTCACCAAGTAATATTTCTTCTATTATTTCTATGGTCATGGTCAGGGAAGTTTCCTTACCCTAAGTGAAAAGCAGAAATTTTCATTCTATTTTATCCTCTTAGGAGTTTGAAAAAGTGACCATTGATGTAGTCTTTAATTTCCAAATCATTTCTTCCTTAGTTACTTATATATTTCCTGACATCCCTTGTTAAATATTAAAAACATGAAGTGGAAAAACATTTGTATTGACTGCAGTATATCTTACAGCTTACGAGGTACAAATAATTTTTCATCAGTACTCAGCAATGACTTATAGGTGCCTCTTGTCTCAATATGGGACATTTTAAAATCATAAATATTTCACAGTGCAATTCCAGACATTTATTTAACATTTTGAACTGAATTCAGATGGAATTTTAATATATTTTTTTCACAAGTTATTTAAATATTCTTTTTTAAATTAATTGCTATGTATGGTTAATCCATTTCACTTGTAAGTAAAAAAACAAAAGATTTTGCTTTGACGTATATTTATAGTTTGGTCTTTAATAAAAAGTAATCTGTGAAACTCAATAAAGCAGTTTTTATTACTCAGGGAGGCAAATGAGTATAGATCATAGGTTTAATGTCAGACAGATTTGCACTTTTCCTTTAATTTTGCTAATGAAAACCTGAGATGTCCCAGAATACTTTAACTTAATAGTTCTAATTCCTAAATCCTCATTTACAGAAAAATAGTCGTGCCACTTAATCCACAGATTGTTTTGAATATTAAGTGATGTTATTTGCAAAGCAGTTATAAGAGTTCTGTCATTCAGTAAACACTAAAAAGAATGTATCAATTATAAATATTTATGTTAATTTGCTGGGTGTGTTTCTTAGATGGAAGACAGGGATTGTGTGTCTTGTGAGATAGCATGTCTAACAAAATTGGATTAAAGATAATATGTTCCTACTTCACACTAATTTATTCAAAATCACTTTGACTTTGCTTTACTACAGTAGCACGTAGTCCATCAGTTTACTTTAAAGCATACACTATATTACAATTAATCATTGCAGTTTTTTATCTTGATAGAAAGTACGCTTTCACTCATATGTGCATTTATGACTCTTTAGTTAGTGCCCAGTGTTAGCATCTAGGATAAAATGGGAACTCATTTGGAAATAAGGAACTCACTTTGGACTGCTGTGTTTGAGGAATGGGCAAAAGAGTAGTGCAATAAATAATGTAAACAACTGGAATTTATGTCTGAAGCACCTCTAAGTGGTTGGGGCAAAAAGATAAATTTTATTGCAATTATTAAAGCAACTATAATTAAAGAAATGGAAGTAAATTGTATTTCAGAAGCAATGTGTTCTTTAAGGAGAACAAAGAGAGACAAAGGAATAGCTTTAAGGAATCATACACTTTCAACGGACAAAGGATTAATCTCCAAAATATATAAACAGCTCATGCAGCTCAATATTAAAAGAACAAAAAACGCAATCCAAAAATGGGCAGAAGACCTAAATGGATATTTCTCCAAAAAAGACATACAGATGGCCAAGAAGCACATGAAAAGCTGCTCAACATCACTAATTATTAGAGAAATGCAAATCAAAACTACAATGAGGTATCATCTCACACCAGTTAGAATGGACTTCATCAGAAAATCTACAAACAACAAATGCTGGAGAGGGTGTGCAGAAAAGGCAACCCTCTTGCACTGTTGGTGGGAATGTAAACTGATACAGCCACTATAGAGAACAGTATGGAGGTTCCTTAAAAAACTAAAAATAGAATTACCATATGATCCAGCAATTCCACTACTGGGCATATACCCAGAGAAAACCACAATTCAAAAAGACACATGCATCCCAATGTTCATTGCAGCACTATTTACAATAGCCAGGTCATGGAAGCAACCTAAATGCCCATCGACAGACGAATGGATAAAGAAGATGTGGTACATATATACAATGGAATATTATTCAGTCATAAAAAGGAAGGAAATTGGGTCATTTGTTGAGATGTGGATGGATCTAGAGACTGTCATACAGAGTGAAGTAAGTCAGAAAGAGAAAAACAAATATTGTATATTAATGCATATATGTGGAACCTAGATAAATGGTACAGATGAACCGGTTTGCAGGGCAGAAATTGAGACACAGATGTAGAGAACAAATGTATGGACACCAAGGGGGAAAAGCCGTGGGGGGGTGGTGGTGGTGGTGTGATGAATTGGGTGATTGGGATTGACATGTATACACTGATGTGTATAAAATCAATGACTAATAACCTGCTGTATTAAAAAAAATAGAAAAAAGCTATTAAAAAAAGGAATCATACACTTAAGGTGTGGGTAGAGAGAGAAATGGAGTGAAAGAGGAAGTAAGAGAAAGACTAAATTGATTAGAAAGGGAAAAAGAAGCAAATACAGTGTCACACAAAGCAAGGGAAATTATCAAGGAGAGACTGGTCAGCTTGCTGACATCAGACTTATAATTTCAGTAAGATAAGAAGTTCTAAGAGACAACAAGAATTGGCAAGTAAAAAATTATTGCTGACTCTCTCGAGTCAATTCAGTGGAGTACTATTGAGGAACGTCTTTTTAGTAAGACTGGCAAATAATGAAGAGGAGTGAGTAAATATAAATTTTGCTTAAAGTATAGTGGTAAATATAAGGGGAAATTAAGAGGAAAGTAAAGTTGAATGGTGAAGAGACTATGTATATTGATATAACAAGGGAGAAGGCTGATTTACTTATTGAAATTAATTACCATAGCATGACTACAATGTAGAAAGACAAAGAAGGAATTTAGAGCACTTGTTGTTAATTTAATATTGAAAAGTAGCAAGGGCATGAGTTTTGATAGAAAATATATGTGAGGAAGGAATAATAGATAGTAATTTCATCATATGCTGACTTAGGAGTAAATCATTCAGGAAATTAGTAACAAAGATTTATGGTCTTTGAGACATTTGAAAGTGAAGAGAATCAGCATAGGATTTGGGTATTGAAAATGTCTATGTTGAGAACTATAAAAGAATTGAAATATGAAGTAATTTGGATTTGAATCTCAAGATTTACAGGACATATTGAGAAATCTAGATGAAAACAGTAAGATCCTGGAAAAAGTCCTAAATCTTTTATTTATAAAATGTGAATTATAATCTTTACTGTGTAAGATTATTGCCAGGATTTTATAAAATATTTTTGAGGTATCCATATTGATTTAATTATGCATGATGGTGAAAGCTCGGCCTCTGTGCACCAGTGCCAAATCAAATCTCGGAGACACAGTTTTGGGTGAAGCAGAAAAGAGTAGCTTTATTGCCTTGCCAGGCAAAGGGGGACACTATAGGCTCCTGTCCTGAATAACTATGTGTCCCAACCTGGGAGGATTTGAGGAGGAGTTTTATATCAATGATTCGAGGGTGGGGTTGCTAAGATTAGGATGTGTGCAGGGCCTCCACTTCTCTATTCTGGTCTCAGATAATCGTCTTGATGAGCTTCTCTGGTTCCTTTAATGTAGCCTCAGATTATCTCTCTCTGGTATGAAGAATGCTGACATCTTAAAGAGTTTAAAGACATTGGTATGTGTATCCCTTGAGGTAGAACCAGAACTCTGCCCCAAGCCTGCACTATTGTTTCCTGGCTGCCACTCCCTTGTCTTTGCATTCCTTCCCTTCCTGGATTAGCAACTGTTCGAATCTGCCCTTTGGAACTCAGGGAAAGTCATGGAGGCTGGAGTCAAGAAAGGGGGGACAGAAAAGCTTCTGTGCCCAGGAGCACCATAGTCTTGCTCAGTTTCATGTAGATTAAATAAACTAAGTATGTAAGAGAAGAAAATGTTTTGTTTCTTTGACCCAAATTGTGTGATACATGTTTGTGATAATTCACTGTTAAATCTAGAATAAAGTCATAAAGGAAAGGGTAAAAAAAAAATGGAGGAAAAATAAGGTGTCATTGGGATATTGGGTGTGAAATTAGTGCAAGTGAGAAAAAGGAAAAGAAAAAAGAAAAAGCAAGATCGGTGGCTGTTGTCATGAAGGGAAAAGTCTAAACAAGATAATTTTTAGAGAAGGCACTTAAGTGTCTGATAATAAGATTTGTCATACGGCTCTGTCACTGGGTGGACGTGAGTTATAACAAAATAGGTTCAACTGAGGAGGTCAACAGAAGGCTCGGACCAACAATCTCAGTTCCACGATAGTAAGCAAAGAATTGCAAACCACCACGATAGGCTTAAGCACAAAGCAAAGTTTATGTAAGCATGGGTACACTCTCAGAGTGGGAGGGAGGGAGGGAGGGAGGGAGGGAGGGAGGGAGAGGGGGAGAGAGAGAGAGAGAGAGAGAGAGAGAGAGAGGGAGAGAGAGGGGGGAGAGAGAGAGAGAGAGAGAGGGAGAGAGAGGGGGGAGAGAGAGAGAGAGAGAGAGAGAGAGAGAGATTCCATGAAGTGAAGCAAGCCCAAAGCAAAGTTTATAGAAGCAAGGTACACTCTCAGAGAGAGAAAGAGGGGGCTGTTTCTGTGATTTGAAAGCAGCCTTCCTGTACAGGCTTAAGGGCGCTTTTAAGGAACAGGGGGTAACAGGTGATCATTATTTGATTGACAGTCCCGAGCTACATAACAAGCTTACTGCTGCACATGCTCTCACTCTTGAATCTCTAAGAAACAGGGGGCGGGGGCAAAACCACAAGTAGATTTTATAATTATGGTATAATGAGTTTGGGTTTACTATAGGTTATATGCCTGTCTGGTCTGGGCATGCACAGCCCAGTTAAGTCCCCTCGTGTTACTGTCCCCTCATTATCAGGATAAGCTGCCCACCAAAGGACCATTGTTTCACCCATTCTGGGTGGGGTCAAGGGAGAGTCCCCAGATGGCTAGGTGTGACTCGATTTCTTCTTCTTGTCTTTCTCACCACTGTCACCTCCTTGCTACTAATGTCTGACTGACTACCTAACAGCTCTAGTGAATAGTAATGTTGTTGTGACAGGACTGTCCAGATCCCAAAATGTATATGTGTGTGTACGTATAATTTCTCTTTTCTTTGGCACCTGATCTGAAAAAAGGTATACCAGAATGTTAGTGGTGTTACAAGACCTGGTGGAGGCATCATCTTTGACTATTTTGTTTTAAACATGTAACTTTTTTTATTACTAACAATGAGTTCTATTAAAATAATTTTTAAAAATTATCTTTATAAGAATAAACACCAGGGTTTCTGATGTTACTTTATTGTGTCCTACTGTCTATGAACCTGCACATATTTCACCTTAGGTCAATAAAATTTGTTGAATTCTATCACATGTGATGGGAAAGGAGGCAGAAAGATTAATACTGTAGATATAGTACTTAAACAAATTACATTCTAATAGGGAAAGGAACTTGAAAATAACCATACCATAAACCAAACTGGAATTAGTGAAGTATATGAAAGAAAAAAGCAATGTGCTGTGGTAATTCAGAAAGAACTACTTGTAACTTGGAGAAAGCTTCATGCAGGAGGTGGAAGCACAGCCCCTTTCATTTTCATCATTTATTATTTCTGTCTTCTCTTTGCCCTCTTTTAGGATTCTATCTCCATTTTTATTTTTCCCTTTGGAGCACAATCCTAAAAATGTCCCTTGTTATCACTGGCAGGAATGTTTTTTCATGTGTCTTAGGAAGACCTCACTACCCTTTCCTGTTGTCATCATTCTTCAATTATGAGCAGGAAAAGCTAGTAGACTGTAGTGGATCAAAATTTGCCACCCCAAAATGTGTCTCCTTGGCATGGGGATTATTTGAAGCTGAAAACAGTCAAGGCCCAGAAGACTCAGGAAGAGCATTGACTTTCCCCCTAACTGCCTAAAAGAAATTAGATAGAGGACCTGTTCCAGGATAGTTATCTATCATCAGAGATAACTACAGTATGATATGAACTAATTGTGGTAGAGAGGAAGGAACATAGCAAAGTCTGTTTGTTAAAATTCCTCTCTGTGTCCCATTGTTTCTATATGGTGCCGCAAACATTTGTTTACCAAGCATTTGCTTTTCCATCTCCATGTGAATTGTCTTCCTCCCCTTTGAAGTCCCAAGCCACTACCCCAAACATCCTCTTTTGTCTTTAGCTGAAGATGGTATTTATTTGAGGTGAGGGCATCAGTCATTTTGGTAAGTTACTCAATTTTCCTGGGTCTCTCCCATGTATATAGTCATTAAACTTTTGATTTTCTTCTCTTAATATGTCTTATATCAATTTAATTCTTAGACCAGCCAGAAGAACCTAGAAGGGTAGAGGAGTTTTCCTCTCTGACAAAGTAATTCTACCCCACATTCCTTTCACCTCTCAAATGTACTGTGTATATTCTAATGATCAAGAGCATTTCTGGGACTGGAGAAAACTAAGATGTAAAGAAATTTAAAAGGGAAAATTATGAAAAATCCATGAGAGGAGAAAGTGAGAAGTTTTAGTCATTGCCCTTTAATTTAAAACGCTGAATTAAGTTTTACATACATTAGAACAGAGCTGAATCATTTATGAAAGGATAGCCTGAAAGATAGTTTCAAAGGAGCTTTTTAGCCATTCATAAAATGAGGACTCAGAGCTGGACTAGAGTGATGCCCTCACTACATTCTTCCTCAACCCAGGGCCATGGTATACAAGTATTGTTAACAAGGTTACATAAAAGTTATCAACTACTTATTTGCTGCTAGAG
Organism: Delphinus delphis; assembly: GCF_949987515.2. Lineage (NCBI taxonomy): Eukaryota > Metazoa > Chordata > Mammalia > Artiodactyla > Delphinidae > Delphinus > Delphinus delphis. Next base: position 51,239,859 of record NC_082686.1, read on the forward strand.
CAGCATTGCCCTATAATTTGATCTGAGATATTTATATATCAAGTCCCTGTAAAGAAAACTACTCAAAGAAAAGTAGATATTCTAAACAGTTAACCAAATAGAGTCAATAGATGTAAGTTGTTAAAAACAAGATAACAGGCCCAATATGCAGTCACTTACACTAAGCCCGACATCACCAAACCAAGACTTAATTGGTTTTGGCTTTCCAGAAATGAAATCTTAAACCAGTCAATCAGGTATCATCTGATTAGCACTAGATAGATAATCCATCTAATAGACCTCTGCCATTCCCTAAAGGAAAATAATTTTGCAATAACCAACCTGCTTTTTTGCCTAGTATAACTTTCTTTTTCCCACACCCTTCTGCCTATAGAAGTCTTTCATTTCGTACAGCTCGTCAGAGTTCCTTTCTATCTGCTAGATTGGCTGCTGCCCAATTAGAATCGAGTTTTTCTCAAACTCTTAAAATTTTTAATATGCCTCATTTTATCTTCTAACAAAGTCAATGAAGCATAGAAGGTAATTTTTTCCAGGAGACTTTACTGTGCTTATATTGGTTAGTGACTGTGGTGCTGTACAGATTTCCAGTTCCTCTGAATGAAGAATATAAGACAGAAAAAATAATTCCTGGCTCAAAAAGAGAAAGTAATAGTAAGAGGAGAATAGACGTTTTGAGAAGGTCTTAGCTGCTTATTATCTATAGTAAGCATAGGTAGAAATATAAAGAGATCATCCATTAAAATATTCAGTACAATGTCATCAATAATATCTCAATTAGTTTTCCTCTTTTTCTTAATTAACAATATTAATATGGTATGAGATATAGGGCATTTATAGATGAAATCATTTTTGCTTTTTGTTGTATTTGAAGGGTAGGAGAATATGCAACCCTAAAATATATCTTCTTGGCATAAGAATTATTTTACGCTGATTATTTTAAAAAGCAGCAGACTCAGGAGAAGCTCAGAAAACAGAGTAGAAGTTACCCTTTTTGTAACATATATTTACATTTATAAAGGAAAACTCCATTTGTAGCGTTGTTACCCTTTCTGTACCAGAAAGCGAAAGATGCTCTATATCACCAGGAACTCTTATCATAATGGAGGAAGCACAGACTTAATTCTGCACAACAGGCCTTACCCTTATTTTCCTTGCTTTATCTGGTAATATCCCATCACTGCACTCTCCCTCCACCACACACACACACGCACACACACACACACACACAACTTTTCTTTTGTCTTTAGCTAAAGATGGTATTTAAGGTGGTGGCTTAGGCCACCTGGGAGAGTTATTCATTTTCCTTGGGTATCTTCCATGTATAGATAAAGTATACATGTTAATAAACTTCTGTTTGGTTTTTTCTTTGTTAACCTGTCTTTTATTAAAAGGTCATAGCCAAGAACTCAGAAGGGTAAAGGAAAAATTATTTTTTTCTCTCCTACATATTTTACTACTGCTTTATTTTCTAATTCTCTAGGAGATCGGAAATTGCTTTGTAACAAAGCATATTTCCAAATAATTCTAAAATTACAGGGTTAGGGCTTACCTGCTGGTGCAGTGGTTAAGAATCTGCCTGCCAATGCAGGGTACATGGATTTGATCCCTGGTCCGGGAAGATCCCACCTGCCGGGGAGCAACTAAGATCATGCACCATAACTACTGAGCCTGAGCTCTAGAGCCCGTGAGCCACAACTACTGATCCTGCATGCCACAGCTGCTGAAGCCCGCGTGCCTAGAGCCCATGTTCCGCAACAAGAGAAGCCACGACAATGAGAAGCCCACACACCGCAACGAAGAGCAGCCCCTGATCACCACAACTAGAGAAAGCCTGCATACAGCAATGAAGATCCAACATAGCCAAAAATAAAAACAAATAAATAAATTTAAAAAAATAAAATAAAATTACAGGGTTATATTTCTAGTAGATCCAACTTGCATATTCTTATTTTAACCTTAATATAATGTTGTATATTATCAAAATTGGATATCTTATATCCCTGCTTGTGTAGAGATTTAAAAATGAACAAACAGAAATGATTGACATTTTTAACTTCCAGTTATAAAATAAACAAATCGGGACTTCCCTAGTGGTCCAGTGGTAAAGAATCTGCCTTACAATGCAGGGGACGAAGGTTCAATCCCTGGTCAGGGAACTAAGATCCCACATGCTGCGGGGCAACTAAGCCCACACGACGCCACAACTACTGAGCTCATGCGCCTCAACTAGAGAGATGGTGTGCCACAAACTACAAAGCCCACGTGCTCTGGAGCCTGCACACCACAACTAGAGAAAAGAAAACCCACTCGCCACAACTAGAGAGAAGCCCACGCACTGCAACAAAAGATCCCGCACGCCTCGACAAAGATCCCGCATGCCACAACTAAGACCCAAAGCAGCCAAAAATAAAATAATATAAATAAATAAATCTTTTAAAAAGTAAAAATAAATAAAATAAATCATGGGGGAAAAAAAGAAATGATTGACATTTTTGTCCTGCCTATGTATACTTTGGTTGGGAGTTGGCATTGACTCACCAAGATTTAAGGAATGTAGAAGGATAAATATTAATGCTGTTTAAAGCACAAATATTCAAGTTGCTGGAATTTTTTCTCTCTATCAGTAGCTTTTTAATGATCTCATCCATGTGGTTTAAAATATTGGAATGATCTAACTCGGAAGGTAATTGCATACCAATCCATTCATTTCAGAGATAGCTTTTTAAATTGGTCTTGGCACTAATAATTTAACCATAACGAGAGGTTTCTTTGGTAAAATGAAGAGACTGTATGATCTGGGAGGTGGCTACATTAATATAAACTTCAACAATTTTCTCTGGAAATACCTTTTATTTTCTAGATAGTGGGGATTTTAACAATCAATCAATGAAGAATGAACTCTTGAAAGAGATTGATCTCTTGAGAACTAATATCAATAAAGCTTTGAGACAAGTATTACTAGAAAGGGCTTTCAGATTGACTTGTTTTGTTGTTGTTTACGGTTCTTTTGGAAGTAATATTTTGATCTAGATTAAAAGATTTGCTGTGATTTTGATGTAGTTGTAGATGCTTCATCACAAAATGGAATTTTAGTTATATTGTATTATGCTTTTAATCATATTTTATACTAGCCAATTTCTAATAATAAATATTAGGAATAAGTATTGGATCAATAAGATAGCTTAATTATTCTTCTGGCCATGATAGGGCAACCAGTAAGGAGCTATCACTCTCATAGTAAATTAGAGAACCAGATAAAACAAATGAGTCACTAATTTTCAGACATTGTACAACTATCAGCACAAAGCTGTGATCTCTTTTAACAGGAAAATGTTTAAAACATTAATAAACAGAAACCTCAATTAAATAGAGTCAGAAGACCAGAAGAGGAAGCTCTCATGCCCTGCAATGATAGCAGAGCCCAACAGGAAGAAGAAAGATGCCTGTTCTTTCCTGGTAAGGACTTAGCTAATGAAAAGCCATGGACTCTGTTTACTATAGCCCTCCCAACTTCCTTTTCTCCTCTATAAATGTGTTCTCCTTCCCTTACCATATTGGGACTTGCAAGTGGTTTGGAATGGTTGCTGACCCCAAATTGCAGTTCTCTTCTGCTCCTGAATAAACCCATCTTTGCTGGGGAAATATCTGGTAGTCTACTGTTTCAGATTAACACGTGCAAGATGAGATTTAGGCTTACCCTGGCTTCTGCCTGGAAGTCCAATCAGAATGAAGTGTGAGGTTTAATCCAAGTAGAATATAGGAATTCCAGGAGCAGAGTGTGGGTCTGCTCTGGCAATAGGAATTCAAAGGAAAGAGTATCAAAAAGAAGGAAGATACGCAAAGAACAAATTCCCCAAATGTAATAATATTACATCGTCTTCAGAAAAATATTAAGCTGTGCTTATACTGGCCAAGACTCTATAGTCCTGGCAGGGCACAGTAGCTGTTGATCTCTGAGTTGGATGGAGACTCTAAAGATCATATATGTGTGAGAGACACAGGACTTCTAAGTAGCTAGACAAAAGAAAGCTTATTGCACATCCAGGACAATCAGTTTACATGCTAGAAAGTCATCCTTTATGAGAAGGGCTAGTCTAGTTTTGTATACTTTATATCTGTCTTAAGATAACTTAAAAAAAATCTTTTCATAAAGATGAATCTGGTGTATGAGTTAAGGAACTGCCTGTGAGCTAAAACACAACACATTTTAAGGAGACTAAAATATCCACAATATCTAGCATACAATTAAAAATCAGTAAAAAGAGAAAAAAAAGTTTCTAGTTTCACGTGTAAGGAGATTGGAGGTCACCACTACCTCCTAACAACAAGTAGAAAACTTAACAAACTGAAAAATCAATGACTCTCCTTGCATCCTTAAGAGAGGGAATATATGGGGCAAACTGCTGGCACCAAGACTGGGGCGATAGGTGAATACTCGGAGTCATGGTTTATTGAAGCAGAGATATATGAGTGGAAACCTCTGCAGGAACCAATGCCTGGGTCGGAAAACCTGAATAGTAATTGATGAATAGCTGGAGGCTTAGTGTGGAAAAGTCTGAGCTAATTCTGCTGAGGTATTATCAGAGTCTAAATGACCTGGGAGAAGAGAAATATCCAACTCATGATAAATACCAAAAAACTACACCTCAGCATATCATTTTCAAATTACAGAAAATCAAAGAAAGAAAAAATCCTGAAAGAAGCCATAGGAAAAAACACCTCACCTATAGAAGAACAAAGGCAACAATTACATTCGACTTCTCAAAAACTATGCAAGCAAGAGGAGAATACAGTGAAATATTTAAAGTGCCAAGAGAGGAAAACCACCAACCAGGATTTCTGTACCTTGAAAGTATTTTTCAAAAGTAAAAGAGAAATACTCTCTCAGACAAACAAAAACTGAGGGTATTTGTTGCCAGACCTGCTTTTCAATAAACATTAAATGATATTCTTTAGAAATAAGGAAAATAATATAGGTCAGAAACTCAGGTCCACACACACACAAAAGAGTGTTAGAGAGAAATAGGTGAAGGTAAAATCAAAAATTTTATTTTTCTTATTTGATTTAACAAATAACAGTTGATTAACAGATAACAGTTTGTTCAAAATAATAATGGCAACAATGTATTAAAATGTGTACACTTATGTATATATCATATATGTGTGTGTATTTATATACATATATGGTTCTGTATGCTTAATATAAGTGAAATGAATGACAACAATGATGAAAGGAACAAGAGGGAGAAATTAGGGTTATTTTGTTATTACGGGAACACTACTTATGAAGCAATGTAGTGTTATTTGAAAGAGGACTTGAATTACAGTTGACATATGAACAACATAGGTTTGAACTATGTGGGTCCATATATACCCAGATTTTTTTCAATAAATACATACTACAGTAGTCCACAATCCACAGTTGGTTGAATATGCAGATGTAGAACCATGGATATGGAGGACCAACTGCTGATTTTCAACTGTGAGGGGCAGGGGAGGATTGGCTCCCCCTAACCCCCACTTTGTTAAAGGGTCAGTTGTAAATGTATGTTGCAAACTCTAGGGCAACCAGTAAAAAAGTAAAAAATGAAATATAAATCATATGCTGAGATAGAAGAAAAAATAGAATCATTAAAAGCTCAAATAAAACCACAAAAGGCAGAAAAATAGTGGAACACAAAAGCAGGAACAATGTTCAAGGGGAACAAAAAGAAAACAATAACAAATATGGTAGATATTGATTCAATAATATAAGTAATTACACTGAATGTCAGTGGTCTAAATGTAGCATTTAAATGACAGATTCAGAGTGGATAAAAACATAAGCACCAACTGTAAGTTGCCTACAAGAAACCTACTTTAAATATAAAGATAAATATGCATTCTATGTGAATGGATGAAAAAATATACTATGCTAACACAAATCAAAAGAAAGCATGAGTGGCTATAGTAATTTCAGACAAAAGGATGAAAAGTTATTAGATACATGTATGAGCATCATAGAAAGATAAAATAAATTCTCCAAAAAAGGCATAGCAATAATCCTTTACATGTATGTACTTAACAATAGAGTGTCAAATTAAGTGATGCAAAAAATGAAAAAATTGCAAAGAGAGATAAAGTAATCCACTATCATGGTTGGAGACTTCAACACCCCTCTATTAGAAATGGTCAGATCCATCAGGCAGAAAAGCAGTAAGAATGTAGTTGAACTTAACACCAATAATCATTTGGATATAATTGACATTTATAGAGTATTCATTCAACAGCATCAAAATACACATTCTTCTCAAACTCACGTTGGACATTCACCAACACAGACCACATTCTCAGCCATAAAACACACCTTAACAAATTTAAAAGTATAGAAATACAATGTCTGTTCTCAGTCCACAGTAGATTTAAATTAGAAAACCATAACAAAAAATAATTAGAAAATACTTGAGGATTAAACAAGACACTTCTAAATAACACATGACCAAAATAGAAATCTCAAAAAATTTTTAAATATTTTGAAATAAATAAATGAAAACGAAAGCACAACTTACCAAATTTGTGAGATGCAACAAATGCAGTGCTGACAGGGATATTTATAGTATTAAATGCATATATTAACACAGAAAGATCTGTAATCAATCATCTAAATTCCCACCTTAAGAAACTAGAAAAAGAAGAGCAAGTTAAATCCAAAGTAAGCAGAATAAAAGAAATAATAATTAGAGCCAAATTGAAAACAAAAAAATAGCAAGGTTTCAGGACACAGAGTTAATATGCAAAAATCAATCATTATCCTATATATCAACAATGAACAAGTGGATTTTGAAATTAAAAACACAATACTATTTATGTTAGTAACCCCCAAAATGAAACACTTAGGTATAAATCTGACAAAATACAAAGGAGATTTATATGAAGAAAACCACAAAACTCTTAATGAGTGAAATCAGAGAAATAGAGAGGCACTGCATGTTCTGGGTAGGAAGACTCAATAATGTCAAGATATCAGTTCTTCCCAACTTGATCTATAGCAACCAATCAAAATCCCAGCAAGTTATTTTATGAATATTGACAAACTGATTTCTAAAGTTTATATAGAGAGGCAAAAGACCCAGAATAGCCAACACAATATTGAAGGAATAGAAAAATATTGAAGTAGACAATGTCTGAGGACTGATATCACCTGGATTAAAGACACACTATAAAGCTACTGTGATCAAAACAGTGTGGTATTGGCAAAAGAAAAGACAGGTCAATGGAACACAATAGTGAGCCTGGAAGTAGACCCCCCTAAATATAATGAGCTGGTCTTTGATAAAGAAGCAAAGGCAATACAATAGAGCAAACATAGTCCTTCAACAAATGATGCTGGAGCAACTTGATGTCTACATACAAAAAAAGAAAAAGGAAAACAAGAATTTAGACACAGACTTTACACAATTCACAAAAGTTAACTCAAAATGAACCATAGATCTAAATGTTAAATGCAAAACTATAAAACTCTTAGAAGATAACATAGATGAAAACTTAGGTGACCTCTAGTATCATGCTGACTTTTTAAATAAAACACCAAATGCATGATCTATGAAAGAAATAATTGATAAGCTGGACTTCATTAAAATTAAAAACTTCTGCTCTGCAAAAGACAACGTTAAAAGAATGAAAAGACAACCGACAGATTGGGAAAAAATATTTGCAAAAGACACATATAAAGGACTATTATCCAAATTATACAAAGAACTCTTAAAACTCTACAGTAAGGAAACAGACAACTTGATTGAAATAGGGGGTCAAAGTCCTTAACAGACACCTCACCAAAGAAGATGTAGAAATGGCAAATAACCATATGAAAAGATGTTCTACATCATGGAATTTCAAATTAGAATAGCAATAAAATACTACTATACACTTACCGGAATGACCAAAATCCAGCACACTGAAAACACCAACTGCTTATGAGGATGTGAAGCAACAGAAATTCATTCATTGCTGGTAGGAATCAAAATTATAGCTATTCTGGAAGACATTTAGTGGTTTCTTACAAAATCAAACACACTCTTACCATATGATCCAGCAATCACAGTCTTTCATGTTTATCCAAAGGAGTTGAAAACTTATGTTCACATAAAAGCCTGCATAGAATGTTTATAGCAGCTTTATTCATTATTGCCAAAAACATGGAAGTAACTGACATGCACTTTGGTATACAAATGAGTAAATAAACTGTAGTATATCTATGCAATAGAATATTATTCATTGCTTAAAAAAATGAACTATGTATCCATGAAAAGACATGGAGGAATCTTAAATCTAAGTGGAAGAAGCCAACATGAAAAGTTTACATACTATATGATTCCATCTATATGACATTCTGGAAAAGGCAAAACTAGGGAGATAGTAAAAAAAATTATTGGTTACCAAGGGTTGGAAGGAAGAGGGATGAATAGGCAGAACATAGGATTTTTAAGCCAGTGAAAGCACTGTGTATGATACTATAATACTGGAAATATATCATTATACCTGTGTTTCAACCCTTAGTATGTAAAACATCAAGAGTAAACTCTAGTGTAAACTATGCACTTTGGGTGATTATTACGTGTCAGTGTAAGTTCATGAGTTGGGTAACAAATTTACCAATCTGGTGGGGGTTGTTGATAATGGGGGAAGCTAGGCATGGGTGGTGGCAGTGGACATTTGGGTATTGCCATAACTTTCTCTTAATTTTGCTAGGAACCTACAACTGCTTTAAAAAAGTGAAGTATTTTTAAAAATGGTGGATGTGAGAAGTGGGAAAATAAGATTTATAAGAAGGGAAAATAGAGTCAAGAGAAACAACACTGAGGTAAAGCAGATGTTGAGATTAGTAGTTAAGAAGTTTAAAGCAATTATTTTACATATACCCAATGGCTTAAAAAAACATATTAAATGTATGAAATAAATTGAAACTTGTAGCAAGGTTAAAAACTAGAAAGCTCAATATTGTTAATGTATCAGTTCTCACCAAATTAATTTATGGAACCAAAGCAATCCCATTATAATTCCAGTATGCTTTTGGAAAAATATAAATTGCAAAATAGACAAAATGTAGATGATAATGCAAAAAATCTAGAGTAGTAAAAGCAGTCTTGAGTAAGGATAACAAAGTTGGAGGATTGTATTTTTTTTGCGGGGGGGGGGCTTATGCGGGCCTCTCACTGTTGTGGCCTCTCCCGTTGCAGAGCACAGGCTCTGGATGCGCAGGCTCAGCGGCCATGGCTCACGGGCCCAGCCGCTCCGTGGCATGTGGGATCTTCCCGGACTGGGGCATGAACCCGTGTCCCCTGCATCGGCAAGTGGACTCTCAACCACTGTGCCACCAGGGAAGCCCGGAGGATTGTATAATTTAACTTTAAACCACTCTACAACCCTTCTTGAATCTAGACACATTCATAATGTCATAAAGCATTACAGTCAACTGTAACAGGCTTAAAACAATATTCTCAACCTAGACAGCTCCTTCTTTGCTGAGACTGAGAAGATCAAATTCAAGGATCTGAGCTCTTAGGATGGGTAATTTAGAGATAAACCCAAAGAAATATATTCAGTGACAGAATAAAATTATTATGGTGATGTAAAGGCAATGCTGCAGTCATGGTAAGCACCCATTGGGATATTGTTCAGATATTCAAACTACTATCAGACTTGGGGCAATCTCCTCCCACAAGTAATAACAGTTTCTTTGCCACATGATTCTTTCTAAATATTTTACCAGGTATGGGACTTGAGTAACAGAAGGTAAATTGAAAAGGAAATCCAGGGAAAAGTTTGTTACCATATTGCTTATGACCTTTCATTTCTTGCAATCTCACTATTCTACATCGTTTTACATGCACCTTTTCAGGTAAATGCATCTATAAAACATTGCCTGAAATGACAGTGATAAATTGTATGGTATTGCTGTTAGGGTGAAATGGACTGACTATAGTGTAATAAATGAACATCTTAGAAACATTAACCAATTCACTATTGATAGATATGAAGTTAAAGATGTGGGATTAAAACAAATCTCCTCATGTATAAGAAATCAGTGGTATGTAAAAGAAAACTGTCTACTTGGAACCAAAAAATGTATGATACTTTAGCCTCAGTAGAAAATCCAAAAGCAAGATGAGTCAAGTAAAAATGACATACAATTTTTTTCAATTAGTCTATTGACTGACACCTCATGAGAAACTTCTGTTTCTTTCAGTGGTTTTAAAGAAATACAGTTTCCAAATTCCAGCTACTAAGTTGTGGTAAATCATATATGTGATTTATTTTTTCACAAATAACATTCTTTTTTCATCATGTGGCTTGTTCCTTAAGCTTATCATTTAAGTGTGAAGTAATCATAATTGTTGATGGCTGTGTTTTTGTTTATTTAAAAAAATACATCTATTTGTACTATTTACACATTAGTCATGAGCTACAATTTTAATTTTAACTCATTGCAATTAATCTAATTTGCATCAGTATTGCAATTAAAATGTTCATCAAATAATAACCAGATACATATGTATGCATATATATTTAAATATTTTCTTGAAATAATATTTTCTTATGCAACCTCAAAGACCTTTGGTAAAACAAACATAAATGTAAATAGATTAAATGACTAAATTCAACTATACAGTACTCCTTGAACTTTGAAACAACACAGGCAACTTAGGTGATATGTAAGTTCCATGTGGACACAACACAAATTAAGAGGAGAGTGACATAGATGATTAGAATCACAAGAATTTTAAACATGAGCCAGGAAAGAGACTGTGATACTTGTGGATTTGTGGGTGGTATTGAGGACCCTTGATTAAAAGAAATTTTAACAAAGTCAATCGTATGTCTCCTTAAAGAACCTGTGAAAATGAAGAAGAGTTTATGTGATAACTTATCACAGAAAATGAATTTAAAAATTGAATGCATTACAGCATCAACCAGATGTGCACACGAAATTGAAAGCTGAAGGTTGCAAGTATGATCATGAACATAATGGAACAAGATCTGTCTCTGGTCAATACATTCACTTTGTAACCTATGAATAATGTTTATTCAAATTACTTCATCATCACACACAAAGGCCAGTAACAGGACCCATGCTATGGGTTCTAGGGTCAAAACTTTTTGAAAATGAATAGTCCTATCCACAGAAACATAGACAAGAGCCATGAAGCATCAACCAGCCATAAAATTTTTAATTCCAGTTGGTGATGAAAATGACAAATATAATCTTGACTGTTAACAGGAAAAGTGAAAAACAGGTTGCAGATTTTGTTTTGTTTTGGATTCATTAAGTCTTTTCCACATTCTTTCACTTTTTTGTTGTGTTTGTGTTTCTTGAATCATAAAGTTAAAAATCAAAACCAGATGCAACAAACCATAATTTAAAAAGAGCCATGTACCACAATGTTCATTGCAGCTCTATTTACAATAGCCAGGACATGGAAGCAATCTAAATGTCCATCAACAGATAAATGGATAAAGAAGATGTGGCACATATATACAATGGAATATTACTCAGCCATAAAAAGAAACGAAATTGAGTTATTTGTAGTGAGGTGGATGGACCTAGAGGCTGTCATACAGAGTGAAGTAAGAAAGAGAAAAACAAATACAGTTTGCTAACACATATATACAGAATCTAAAAAAAAAAAGAAAAAAATAATTCTGAAGAACCTAGGAGCAGGACAGGAATAAAGACACAGATGTGGAGAATGGACTTGAGGACATGGGGAGGGGAAAGGGTAAGTTGGGACGAAATGAGAGAATGGCATGGACATATATACGCTACCAAATGTAAAATAGATAGCTAGTGGGAAGCAGCTGAATAGCACAGGGAGATCAGCCCGGTGCTTTGTGACCACCTAAAGGGGTGGGATAGGGAGGGTGGGAGGGAGATGCAAGAGGGAGGAGACATGGGGATGTATGTATATGTTGTGTATGTGTACAGCTGATTCACTTTGTTGTAAAGCAGAAACTGACACAGCATTTTGTGTGTTATACTCCAATAAAGATGTAAAAAAAAAAAAAATGCAAGGGCCATTGCTCTGAGTTCCAAAAAAAAACCAGATGCAACTGTTTATTATCATTATCTGCTAATATGACTCAGATATTCACATTTTCTTCTGTTTTCCATAATATTACCACAGATTCTTCTAATAGATATATTTCCCAATTTATAGTACATGTGTTTTCTAATGACATAAAATGTAAATATGATATTGAGTATTACATTCCTGAAATTTTGGTAGAAGGAGATGGTGTTGTAATGAACCAATTGAGCTAGCATTAAATGTCTGGGCAGCATAGAGTTTTGTTGAAATAATAGCCTGATATATCAATCTTTTTATCTGTCCTCTCAGATTTAATCTCATATGCTTCTTCTGTACATAACCTAAATATACAGTGTTGAATATGGAAATACCTGGAAGCAGGAGGTACTAGACAAAGCCCTGAGGGGTCTTTGCTGCTGAGAGGACAGAGGATAAAGACCTGAATTAACATTTCACTTATCTTCTCATAAATTAGGCTAGGACCAATTTGACACAGATAATTAAGAGAGAAAAACAGCCTTTCAATGATCTTATCAATATTAATTGTACCTCTCTTTTTCCAGGTGCTTTTCTATCACATCTTTGTCACATTTCTCCTCTCCAACTCCTTTCCTCTTGTTTCTTCCATCCATCTTCTTACTATAACCTTGAGTCTTGCAAAGTGCAACATAATTATAGTGAAGGAGTGAAGAAAATGCATTCAAATGCCTTGTTTTCTCAACTCAAGCTGAAGCTGAATTTCTGTTACCAGACTTAATGACAAAATATGGTCTTATGTGTAAAATAAAACAAGCAGACAAACCAGCAATGCTGGCATTGCTAAATTATGTGTCTCCTCATGGGAGTAAAGAGATGAATGTTTTCTGTGGTGGACTTTCTTGCCTGTCTCTGCTTAGTTGATCCACAGTTTGCTCAGTGACATTAACTTTATTTAATAAGGTGATTGGTAATAACTTATGTACTTAGCAATGAATGATGAATTCTCAAAAAGTTAACAGGTTTTTGTAAACTTAGGAAAATAAGAGGCAGATTAATGCCATGTTATCAGTTTGAATAAATGACCTTCCTTTACCTACACTGATACTGTAGGTTGTTTCCATAAGAAAAAAGTATAAAGCCTATTTTCAAACATTGCAGTAGAATATGCTCACTGTAAATATCACCTTAGTTTTTGTTTTCCTCTTTATTAATACATTCTTAAAATCTACAGCTTTTTTCAATGAAAGTGTTGAACCCAGGTCTGAAAAATAATTTATAAATAGAAAAAGAGTGTTGTGCTCTAAAGGTTTATTATGATTTCAGACACATATTGAAGAGCCTATGACATAATATTAATCACTAATAATATACTATTAGTGGTTATGTGAGAATGAAAGAGAAGATAGAGATGTGGTGATTTGCAACACTGGAAATTCTGTACATTGAAGCTGACAGTAATATGACTAAGTACTAAATTCAGTGCTGTTGGCAATACAAACACTCTGCTCCATTATGGGTGGAAATTATTGTTTTGAGTTCCAAGAATCATGACCCAAATACAGCAGGGGCAAACTTGATACATTTTGTGTCTTATCATTAGTTCTCCTTTTAATGAAAAAAATTTGAAGCAGAGGAAGGGCAAAATTTGTAAATTATTAAAATATTTTATTTCATACTGGGACTTTTAATTGTCTGGTCACTACTGAAAGTAAAATATGCTACCTATTTGGGGTAATTTTTTTAAAAAGGCTAATGAGCTGTTAGTCATATTTTTAAATCATTGAGAAAAATCTTAATTCATTTTCTGGATACAGGTACTTGCCACTAATTCTTCCTTTCTGACATTGGCTACTGAGGTAAAGTGAATTATGATTTTACCCTTGGCATGGTCTTAGTGTAGGTGTGGTACCTTTCTCAGCCTCTTGACTTTAGACTTGGCCGTATGTGGACTGCTTTGACTAAAGGCATGTATGTAGTGATTGCTGACAGGGTGCCATAGCTGAATCTAAGTGTTCAGAAGCCTCGCATGGTTCTGTGTGTTCTTCTGTACTCTTGCTATTGCTATGAGAAAAGCATGCCCTGGCTGGTCTGCTGATCCAAGGAGGATGAGAGACATTGGAAGCAGACCAGAACCCACAGATCTGCAGCATGGAGAAAAAACTGCCCATCTGAAGTAGATGACCCCCAGCTGACTCTCACATTCATAAGGGAACAGCTCAAAATTAACTGAGCTGCAAAGCTGAGCCCTGCCTTGGTCAGCCACTCATAACTAACCTTTAAGGGCATGAGTAAGGCTCTCATTCTTGAGTTAGTTTGATACGAAGACATATTTTTCTTTGTTTGTTTCTTTTATTTTGGCAATAACTAATTAATACAGCTACTTTTAAAAACAGATATTCCCATGTGTTTCTTCTGCTGCCCTTTTTCTGAAATAGGCAACTGAAATTAGAGTAAGTGTGCCACATGAATTTGCTATAGTGTAAGGAAATCACAGTGTATATTCCTTGAACAGTAGACTAACAAGTCACATATGAATATTTAGGTTCAGTTTATCCCAGATATTCACAAGGGTAATACTTTGGGAGCTTTAGTATGTGTCTCTTTATTATGTGTCTCTACCTTTCCTTTTAGTTTAATCATTGAAAATATTTTTTTTCACTTTTCTTTGATGCAGGTATAAATGCCTGGCAATAGCTCAAAAGCATACTCTACAAAGCCACTTAAATCTAAATCTTGAAGTTTCATTCTCCCTTAAAATCTACTTACAACATCTTAGTAACTCTCATTTCCCTGGACATGTTCTATCTGAAAAATTCTCCTAGATGCTGCTCATTGCTCTCAAGACATCTGTAGCTGGTCAACATTATCCTCTTAAAAGTGAAGATGCTACTGAGTCATCTTCAGCACTGACATTACCATAAAGTTTCCCCTTGTCTTTACTGTGTCATGGGAAACGTTTATGAGATTGTTGACTGGAGCTGCTAGTTCAGTGTGTATCCAAAGTATAAATACCATAAAGAATCAGATCTGTATTCTTTCATCAGTAAAGCAACTCTGCCTGGGAACCCAGAAGTCACCTGATTGAGACAGAATTGGTATCTCAGTGGCAAAAGAAACCAAATTACTTAAGTCATAAATAAACAGTATCAGGGTAGCAAAAACTGAGATAATGTTGCATATATTTTTTGAATATCTAGTGAGGCAAAATACCAAAGACAAACTTGGATATAAAACCAATATAGGATGTCCCTGGTGCCCAGTGGTTAAGAAACTGCCTGCCAATGCAGGGGACACAGGTTCGATCCCTGGTCCCGGAAGATCCCACATGCTGCAGAGCAACTAATCCCGTGTGCCACAACTACTGAGCCCATGTGCCACAACTACTGAAGCCCACACGCCTAGAGCCCATGATCCACAACAAGAGAAGCCACTGCAATGAGAAGCCTGTGTACCGCAATGAAGAGTAGCCCCCGCTCGCCACAACTAGAGAAAGCCTGAGCGCAACAACAAAGACCCAGTGCAGCCAAAAATTAAATAAATAAATTATAAAAAAAACAAAACAACAACAAAAAACGATGTAAAACTGGTTTCACTATCCCAGACAAGAATTTAATCATGCAGCATAAAAAGAAAGACTGTTTGCAGTTCTACTGTGCACAACTCTCATTGCTATTGATTAGAATAACTAGATTTAGACACGTTGCTGAAGGAATAGACTTAAAATAATACAGTTTTAATGGCATTTCTATTGTAGAAGGACTCTGTGAAAGATACAATCAAGAACATCACTTTTAAGTAGCTAGGATTTCATGAATCCCTGCAAAAAATTACATTTTCTAACAGAAATGAAAATTGAAAAGGCTATAACAAAGAAGGTATATATGCAATATAATAAACTGTAGTATGTGTATATAACAACACATTATTCCATTATTCTTGCCATCCACCTATAAGTCATGGAAGAACTAAAATTATTATGTATGGTAGGATTTACATTATAAATGCTGCAGATCTAATTTCAGTTATTGGGTCAGAATGCCCTATTCGGATGTAATTGAGTAACTTTATCTGCCAAGTGTCTTCCAAGGACTGGTAGTATGTTGGTTATGCCAACTGAATCATACTTCCTGTGCCAGTCAGATATGACTTAGCATGAGACCCATCATAAGCAAATTTCAATTTTTATTTCATATGAAGACTCAACACCAAAAAGTGGAGCTTATAAAATGAGGTGTCAAAACCATTTAGACTACAAATTAATTATGATAAAGGAAACACTATGGGCATCTTATAGTAGAGACCCCAAATCAGGAGAATAACAGATTTTTGAAGGTGATAAATTTTAAATGCTTTTTAAAAAAGGAAAAAACAGATCTAGACTGACTGTCTGGTTATTGTTGAAAACCATTGTTCTTAAAAAAAACAAAAACAAAAACTGGGGTTCAAGGAGGTCTAGAGGTCCAGAGTATGTGTTCAAGAAATACACTGGCCTCAGTTATTGGCTCCTGCACTCAATTTTGTCAAGAGGATTTTAAACATGCCCATGGAATTAATGGACTTACCAAGTACCTCATTACCAAAAAGTGGCTGGTCTAAAGCAATGGGTTACTGAAGACTCAAGCATGGCATTAGTTGGGAGACAGTATATTGAAAGGATGGGGATCTCCCTTACAGGATGCATTTTATGCTTTGATATGTATGATTGTATGATTCTTTCACCCCTTAGAATACAGGAATCAGGAAATCAAGGAGTGATCAAGTGATTGTCTTCTCTCACTATTATTCCTAATAAATTACTCAATGACTTTTCACCTTTTGTCTGGCAACTTTAAGCTCTACTTGTAAAATAGACTTAATTCTTAAGGGGGGAATGCTTCCTTTGTGAGAGGGCAACGCTGGTACTATTGAATTGGTAAACAAGTTTGCCACCCACAATTTGAGCTCCATATCCATTGAACTAATATGCAGAAAAACGTTACTCTAAATGGCTGAGGTGATTAATACTGATTACCACTAGATAAAGGTTTTGCTTCCACACCATAGGAACACAGAGGACTTTTAAGACTTTTATGCACAGTAGTAAAGGTAATTGGAAAACTAGAGCATCCATAGAAAGGAGAACTATTGAGGACTCAAATCCTGCAGATATGAAGGGTTTGAGTTATCACATCTGGTAAAGAACACCAACTAACTGCTGTTCTGGCTGAAAGCAAATAAAATATGGAATAAGTAACAGGAGAATAATTTGCAGATATCAAATATAGCCTCATAGTCAATTATAGGAGTGAGGACTGGTAGCTTTGCCTATAATTTTTTTACTTATTATGTATATATATTTATTTCTATATGCATATTACCTATTATCATCTCTCTCTTTCCTCTTATTGTTAAATATAAAAATCATTGAAAGTTAAACTTGTATTTTTTTTAGGTAACAAATATTCAGTGAAATGGTGACTGGATTGGAGTAGTAACTAATATAGCCAGTGGTGAGACCCAGTGACAAGATTTTGTGTCCCTTCACTTTGGGGGAGGGTGAGAATTTCATCCTTTGTACAAAGAATAACTACATCTTGTTAGGTAGAAACATGAAGTTGTTTTTGTTGTTTTATGGAAGTTCAAACATTTGTATAAAGGTGTATATGGAATGTGAATAGCCATCAGCGTAGACTGCAACAGTTATCAATTTATTGACTGCCAGCTGCAGATCAGTCCTTTCTTCTCCTGCATTGCTATACTAGACCTGGACATTACTCTTTGGACAAGTGATTTTGATGTTCAATTTTGTCAAGAGAGAGTACTCGATAGAGATTGCAAAACTAAGGCAGGATGAAGGGGATGAGCTGTTTTCCGTCTGACAGGCAGTAGATTAGAATGTTGGTGTTGGAATGTTGGTGAAATGTCCTGGTAGCGTTAACCTCAGAGGCCCTCGTGAACTAGCTGAAACCCAAACACTGATGGGTTTCTTTGCCACCTAGTGGCACTGCTGTGGACCAGCTACAGCTCACACAGTTGCACAAGTTTCTTCGCCACTTGGAGGGTTGCCCACACCCTTCAGCAAGTTTACTTGCCACAAGAGTCTGAGTGTTCCTTTCCCATACTTTATCCAAAGAGGTCTGAATCCTAGCCTTGAGTCTGTCCCTATCATAAGTTTTTAAGTTCCTTTCTTATTCACTTTCCCTCAGCCCTAGAGGTAGGAACAAATTTATACATCTGCTATTTCTGTACTCCTTAAAGTTTTCTTTATCTTATTTAGTAATCAACTCATATTAGTTAACAGTTCTTAATATTAAATTCTCCCTGCTCACATTGTTGATACAATTTATGTCTTCTGACTTGACCCTGACATACAACCATACTTCTTGTTGCGCCTCTAGTTTCTATTTCTCCTGACATTTCTTTTGCCTTCCTTCTTTCTATTTCTATTATCCCAATACAATTATTGTCTTTAAGATGACATTTAAAAACTTGGGCAGTAATAATATTTATTAAGTTTTGTGTTTTTAATTTTTGAAGCAAAATAAATAGAGTCTTTTTTTATTCCTCTAAGGAAAAATTGTATTTTAAAAACTCCAGATGAGTTTCATCAGCTATCTCCCATACATATAATACATGTAAATGAATATCAGAGTATGAAACTATTAATTCATATGCTTTTAAAAAATAAAATTTAGCTCAGTGCAATAAATTATTTATGGGTAAGCTGAGGAAGAAGAAATATTAAGCTATAAATACAATTTGGAATGGGAGGTAAAGGAGGAACACCTCACTGGTCATGTGAGTCTTATGATCAACTCCACTTTTCAGCAAATAGAAGAGGTCCAAACAACAGCCCTAACCCTTAAATGCAGTCAAAAATCTAAAGACAGAAAGACAAAACTGTCACTGAATAATAACTAGCTCTTTCATATTCATTTTCTATATATGTGATTTTTGTTTTGGTTCATACATCTATTCTCTATTTATTACAATCAGCCAAAAAGTTTAGTCTTCTAAAAATGTTAGAATTTCACAATGGAATGATCAAGGCAGGAAAATATGCTATATTATAGGAAAGAATCTCCTTAAATATCTGAAAGTGAATTTTACTTTCACTGTTTTTCCATTGAAGAAGCAAGATAGAAAATTAAGCAAAAATACACAGATTTATCAACTAGAGAGAATATTGCTAATATTAACTTTAACCAATGAGGTTGGCTTTGATTTGGAATGGTAGTCAGCCTTTACATTATAATAGCATAAGTAGGAGCATTTAAAAATTAATTTGATAAGTAACAGCCTTTATTAAATTTTTAATAACAGTAAATGTGAAAAATTCCTTTTTCCCTTTATCAAACTAATTCATTTTTAGATTACTCCTTTTAGATCTCAAGATGAAGATATTTTACTTCCTTTTAGATGCAACCAAATTAAGTCCTGTAGAACAGATGGAGAGCACAACCTGGGATGGAGCCTTATGGAGACAGATTTGTCATCAAATTTCTACAAATCACATTTTACCACTTCATGTGGTGTACACCTGGCTGCTTGATAATGTAGTTTGCTGCCACACAAGAGACACTGTAGCCTTGTAAATGACTATTTTTTTGTCTCTATAATGTGCCTTAAAACAATAGCAAAAGAAAGGGACTGGAGTGTCATAGGGAGATAATGTCCACAGGAGGTGCATAAGATGCTTTAACGAGTCTTATTCCTGCCAAAATTCCTATGTTTTGCATTCTAGCCCCATGTTCCCTCTGGGGTAAAAATGGGAGTTTACCATTAAAGATTGATTTTTTTGTTTCTTATGATTATAAACACACCTGTTCAAAATAACTTTGTGATGATAGACTGAAGAAATTTTGTACTGTTTCTTCTCACATGCCCTGTATTTTGCCTAGAACAGGAGTTGGTGTTTTGAAAACTGACTCTCAAAGCAGCAAGTTGTTCAAGGGGTGAAATTTGTAATATTTCATAAACATAGAGTCTCAATTTACTTATTTTAACATTGAATCTTTGAAAGAGCCCACCCATGCCTAGGTGCTTTTATGTTTTAAGGACAATCTGAACTCTGAATATTAAAATATTATATTTAAGCATACTTTGTTACCCACTGTATCTTGTACATGTAAGTAATGGGACTCTTGGTCTACTTTTACTGTATTTCAGGTCAGTGCAACTGTAAATCCTCAATTCATTATCCATAAGAATAAAAATTGTGACAATACTTAACAAACTAGGTCCACGGACTCTGTGAAGTTTTCTCAGTATTCAAATGAAACTGAGTAATAACTTTGCATTTCTAAAATGTTGTAAAAACAGTAGAACATTTTAAGAAATACAACAGATTTTTTCAAAGTTTGAAGCACATAAAAATGCCCCAAAATGTAAGTTAGAAAAATAACCATAAAAGGCTTAAATTTCAAACAGATTTTGAAATAAAAAGTATTAAGGCAATTGGTAGTTTAGTATCAAAAAGTAATTTGAATAAGCTCTATTTCAGTTCACGGAAGAGATCAGTTGAAACAGTAAAAGTGTACAAATCCATCTTAAAGAATGGAAAACTTAGTCTCTCTTTGTGGTTTAAAGATCTCTAAAACTGCTGATTTCTGTATTCTAGCTCTCTGTGTGTCATTTTATTTTTGTTATTCTACAGACAAACTCTTTTGGCTCTACTTGCACATGGTTTAATTTGCCCCTCCCACCCCCCGCACCAAACACGCATCCCATGCCAAATGGCAGCCATAGCCCTTGATCCCTACATTGACTCTGAACTTTCTCAGTTAACTAATGGCAGTTTCTCTTTATCTAAATTCTGAATCCCCAGAAAACAGCATTTCACTTGTCCAGTTTGGGAAACTAGGATGGCAGTTTTCACATGCCTCTTTTAGATTATTGCATATTTTTTAAAAGTGGAAATCAGAAATGAAATAATAATAACCATCTAGTAAAGTATTGACATTTGGTAAGAATTTTGTAAATTAATGGGGTAGATTTATGACAGCTAGATTTTTGTTTAGTAAAAAGTAAAAACAACTTTTGTGTTTACTCCTATAAACTAGCCTTTATTCTTTGCTGTCAGGCCAATTTCTTTTCTCACAATTCACCCAACATTTCATATTGAATTCTGTTTCCAATGAAATTTGTCATTCTTCATTTCTTACCTCTTTCTGGAAGCTTCTCTGATGAACTCATCAAGTGTCAGTATATCTGTAACACAATCAACATTTTAATATGACATTCAGTTTTCTAATTGTGTCACATTTACTATTTACCATATATTCATGTGTGCACCTGATCACACCTACACAATTGTAGAATTCTTAAATTTACACTGTTTCTTATACATATTTCTCCAATACCACATCCACATTATCTATTGTGAAATTCTGTAATTAGAGCCTGATCCTAGCCTCTTGTGGCCGGAGGTCGTACACTATTCCTCTTTGAAATCCCAGAGAGAACGTAGGGCTAGAACTATAGTTATGGTCCAATAAAAATGTGTGGTTAAATTACAGTAAGATATGCTGGTCCCAGAAAGGTTTGTTGAGTATTTACTTTCATACCTTCACTGATAAAACATGTGAAAGATCAGATCCTTTGACCTGTAATTTATTGAGGGCTCACATATAAAAAATTGATCATGGATAAAAAGCAAACTTCTAACTGAAAATTCAGCTTTAAATTTCGCTTACTTGGATAGAATGACCTTAGTTTTCAGATATGCAAAAATGTAAATTAATCTGAGGTTAAGTTCTTCATTATTTTTCAAATGGAAATGGAGTAATCAGAGATCTTCTGACTTATAACCATTAGACCTCACAATATTTAGACATGAGTTGGAAAGAAAATAAGGAAAAACATGAACTTTTTTTTTTTTAAGAAGATATTGGGGGTAGGAGTTTATTTACTTATTTATTTTTGCTGTGTTGGGTCTTCGTTTCTGTGCGAGGGCTTTCTCTAGTTGCGGCGAGCAGGGGCCACTCTTCATCGCGGTGCACGGGCCTCTCACTGTCGCGGCCTCTCTTGTTGCGGAGCACAGGCTCCAGACGCGCAGGCTCAGTAATTGTGGCTCATGGGCCCAGTTGCTCCACTGCATGTGCGGTCTTCCCGGACCAGGGCTCGAACCTGTGTCCCCTGAATTAGCAGGCAGATTCTCAACTACTGCACCACCAGGGAAGCCCAAAAGAACATTTTTATTATAACTTGTATAATTGTGGAAAGTAATTAGAGAGGATATGAATGATTAGAAAGTAAATAGACTTTTCTAGATGAGAATTGGACTAACAAATATTTAACTATTACCTTGTGGTGTAATTCAGAAATGAGTATAATAATAAAAATTTGAAGAATTTTGAAGAAATAAAATTCAGGTTTGATCCATTTTGTTAGGTTATAATTGTTCAA
Source organism: Delphinus delphis (assembly GCF_949987515.2). Taxonomy (NCBI): domain Eukaryota; kingdom Metazoa; phylum Chordata; class Mammalia; order Artiodactyla; family Delphinidae; genus Delphinus; species Delphinus delphis. The sequence goes on from NC_082686.1 coordinate 51,262,289, forward strand.
ATAAGAAGTAAATACATACAAAAATCAATAAATATTGTTATATTTTTCATACTGCTTTTCTAATAAGGAATTTTAACATTTGTTAAAATACAATATCTGTTTCATAAATGGAGTTGTAGGCAGTGTTATTCAATGTGAAGTCAATAGACCAGCTGCCAGATCACAAACTGTTACTATACTAGGATTAAAAAAAAACACACTGTCTTCTTCATTGAGAACGTCTTGCTATTAAAAAAAAAGAATATCATTATGTGAGCTTAATAATAAAGGTGATTTAGTTTTTGGCACAAACTCCTTTGTCAAGTTGTAAATTAGCTCTTTGTACTTATTAATTCTGTTGAAGATGGATAGCTATACACAAATACCTAAACTATATATATGTGTGTGTGTGTGTGTGTGTGTGTGTGTGTGTGTATAGTACAATTTGTAGTAAAGCAGATATAAAAGGAAACACGGCTTTGCTTGTATATTCAAAATCTGTTTCTATAGTTTTATGAGTCAGAAGTACAGTCAGCCCTCATTATCCTTGAGTTTCACATCCAAGGATTCAACCAACAAAGACTCAACCAATTGTGAATTGAAATTTTGATCCCCTATTCGTCGAATCCTAGGATGCAAAACCCATAGATATAGAGGTCTGACTGTATTCATTGTACTACACCATTTTATATAAGAGACTTGAGTATCTGAAGATTTTGGTATCCGTGGGGGCTCCTGGAACCAATTGCCTTAAGATACTGGGGACAACTGTACTAACAAGTAATGCTTTTCTTTTTTGTTTATCAGTGAGTATGTTTCCTTCATTTTGAAGGACAGTTTTACTGGTTATAGAATTCTTGGTTGACTTTATTTTCCTTTTAGCATTTTGTCATTCCATTGCTGCCTGTCTTTTTTGTCTGATGAGAAGTTAGTGGTAAATCATATTATTGCTAACCTACAAGTTGAATCATCTTTCTCTACTGCTTTGATATTTTCCTCTTTGTCTTTCAGCAGTTTGTTATTGATGATCTAGCTATGAATATCCTTTTGTTTGTCCTATCTGAAGTTAAATGGAATGAAATTTGGAAATGCTTCAATATTTTTTGTGTGTTTTTTCCCCTCTCACTCCCTGGAAATCCATTATATATTCATCGGTATACTTTTTGTTATCTCACTTATCTCTGTTTATTTAATCTTTTTGCAATCTGCTCTTTATATTGGATAATTTCTATTGATATATTTCAAATTAACTGATGCTTGCTTCTGCCATTTCTGTTCTGCTTTTGAATTCATCTAGTCACTTTTTTAAATTTTTATTTTCACATACTTGAACTCTAGAATTTTTTTTCATATAGTTTTTGTTTCTGTACTGGAACCCCTGTTTGACAAATCACTGTTATCATATTTTCCTTTAACTTTTTAAGCGTAGTTTTCTTTCAGTCTTTTAACATATTTATAAAAGCATCTTTGAATTCCTTGCTAAATCCAACACAGGGACCCATTTAGAGAGTTTCCATTGACTATTTTCTTCTTGAGCATGTGTCACACTTTCCTGTGTCTTTGTATGCCTTGTAATTTTTTTGTTTTTGTTGAAAATTGTATTTGTTAGATAACATAGTGTAACAATTCCAGATAGTTTTTCTGTCTTAAAGGTTTTGTTTTGTTTTGTTTTGGTAACTTGCATTTATTTAATCTTTCTCCTCATGGTATACAGGTATTAATGTCCCTGATCATTTTTTTTTCTTATTTTTATCTTTAAACTGGTTAGTTAGAAGTTACCCTAGTGCCTTAGTAGATTATTGGTCAGCCAATAGCTGAGTAGTTTTTTTTCCTCAAATATCTTGAGGAATGGATTTGTGTGTGGATTGGAGTATATGATCTTATGATCAATTTCAGGTCTGTCTCAGCTTTTACTTTCCACTGTGTTTTCTTTGTTCCTGTGCAGAGTTCCCAAATTAGTGAGAGATGTATGAAGAGCTTACCCAGGCTTCTTTATCTTTCATATTTTTACTATGTCTCCATTACATTTTTGGAGCTTTTTGTTTTGTTTTGTTTTTGCCACTCAGGTTATAGAGACTTATGCTTTACCACATACCACTTACTAAGATTGAAATATGGAAAACAGATTGCTTATTCAACTTTTAACAGATGTTTTTGATAACATTAAAAAACATACTTATATCTCAGTTTTTTAGGTCAGTAATAATCTCATTTTACTCTCAAGCTTCAAGGACATTTGGGGGAAAAAAAAGGCATGAATAGATTGGAATAGCCTAAGCCTTGATTTAGAAAGAGCTAATCTTTCTAAATCTTGGATCTTGGCTGCTAAACTTACTTGATGTATGGAAACAGTCCCCTGGCCCCAGTTTCTTTTTGCATATGTCAGTGATTTACAAAGCCTGGCTATTAGGGCATAAGTGAAGTTTAAATTAAATGGTTTATGTAAAATAGTTATCAGATTTCTAAGAAACAATGCTATACCACCACCACCCCCTTTTGACACATCATCATGAGCAAGCATATGAGATTTGCTGATTCCATTTGGAGTGCAGGCTTACTGAATTACATGCATAAATTACATGAAATTTTTATCATAGCATGGTACAATTATAAACTTTCTGTTTTACCTCTCCCCAGTATTGTTTCTAAATGTCTCATTACATCAACAACCAAGGTTCTTGAATCTTCCATGGTTGTTCACACGTTCACATTCAAGAATTCCCATGTTAATTAGACTACGGAAATACTTCCCATGTTTCTTTCACCTAGGAATCACCTATCACCTAGAGGTTTGTTAACATGTTCCAATATCATCTCCAAATCCTCTGGGGTCATTTTAGTTTGAGCAGTCTCTTCCAAGGCTCTTGAAGGACACTTCTCCTAAAAGAGTATTGGCTTCTTACTACCCTTTTTCATGAAACAAGCTGAACTTTATTTTTTCTTTAAGATGAAGCCATAATTTACTTGCATAATATATCCTTTTTTATATAGGTGTTAAAGACAATTTTATCTGAAAGATAGAGGTATAATTCTCTCCATTGGTTGGGTTGCATTTTTTTCTTTTTTTGGCTCAATGAGTAAGTGAAGCAAATTTCTACTGAAACAATTATTAAAGGATCTCATTACTGATATGCCTTAGTTTTCTCTGATTTCATGAAAAATCTACACTTTTCTCCTAATTTTATGTTTGACAAATCATTCTTCATAGGTTTTCTTCCTTTTAAGAGTCTTACATATTAAGGTCCAGAAACTTCTTCTATTATTGTGTTGCATTTTGATTTCAAGTACTCACTAGAGAAATATACCAAATATCTGAGAAAATAATATGATTAGGAGAACACTGGACTTCCTTTGTCATACATCAATATCTCCATAGAAACCAAAAGCATCTTTTGAGTGTATTTTCTAAATCGTGTATCAGTCTTAATTCTTTGTCTTAAAAACTTATCTTCCTTATTGAAAAAATATACAACAAAAGGAACACAAATTCTGATGTTAGGTTTAGTCTTTTTTTTTTTAATATTTATTTATTTATTTAGGCTGCACCGGGTCTTAGTTGTGGCACATGGGATCTTCATTGTGGCATGTGGACTTCTTAGATGCAGCATGAGAACTCTTTAGTTGTGGCATGTGGGGTCTAGTTCCATGACCAGGGATTGAACCCCAGCCCCCTGCATTGGGAGTGCAGAGTCCACTGGACCACCAGGGAAGTCCCTAGGTTTAGTCTTTTGAATTTTATTTTTAAAACTTGGTTGCAAAGACTAATAAATGTCTTAAAACAATAATTTAGTTATTGTTTTGGAAGAAATGTGTTCAATAATAAATATAACATGTAGGAGTAATAGCTAATATGTATTAAGCACTTATTCATTGTCCAGGTCTTTATATTCACCATTTAAGTAAATCCTCAAGGTAGATTAAATCCTATAAGGTAGATAGCCCTGTTTTATGAACACGGCCATTAAGATTTACACAGATTAAGTAATTTGCCTTAAAGCAACAGAGTTTAGTACTTAAATACAAGCAGTCTAACTCCAGAGTCTACACTGTTTAAACTCAAAGCAATATTATCTCCCTACATTGGGCTGACATTCCTGAGTTAGTACATTTTTAAATAATACTGATTTAGTAGTTATTACATATAGTCTCAAATTATCTTTTGGGGAGAAATCTATTAAGGAAATTCTGCCATAACTTTTCTAATTGTGCAAGTATTCCAGAGATTATCTGGATCCCCATTGATCTTGTTTTGATATCACACATGACAAAATCATAAGGTTCCAGCCAAGTGGAAAGATACTGGGTTGGCAATCTGAAAATCTGAATCTGATCCTTACCTCTAATTAACTTTTCCAGAACCTTGGGTAAATTTTTTCAACGTGCTGAATTGTAACATCAGGATAGTATCTTCTGTTCCATACCTACTTCACAGAGATGTTGCAAGTTAAATTATTCATGCTAAGATTTTAGGAGGACACTGTCAAGACAAATTCTTTGGTCTTTTCACAGTATGATTGAAGAGGAGACACTACTCTCTTGAGAAAACTAGTATTTTGATCAGTATGTTTAACTATCGGGGCTGGAATCTTAGTCTTAGAATTTATTTTTAGTCCACGTATCTTCCTTAATACCAAACTTATCCATGGATCAGTTACCATTTATTAATTTTGAAGAGCTTAAGAAAAATGAGAATCAAAATAAATAATAATAATTATTATTATGTTAAATGTGTGCTGAGCACTTTACATATATCACATCTGTGAAAAATAATTTATATTCATTTCCTCATCTAGGAGATAAAAACATAACAAGAACACAGTTAAAGAGGTTCCTCAACCTGTCCAAAGTCATATATTTAGCATGTCTTAGAAGTAGAGTTTGAATTAGAATCTCTTTTAATGCAGAACCCAAGAATTAAGCAAGGGCATTGCTACTTCTTGAATGAGAAATTAGTTGAAAATCAATTCTGAGAAAAGTGAAAGTGGCAAAGGGTCAGTGGACAAGAACAGTTTAGTATTCAAGAAGTCAAAATTCCCATTTTGCTTCTACTTTTGATTCATACTGTTTTCTTATTGTTCTTACACCTGAGGAGTTGGCAGAACTTGTACCTTCTTTCATTTAAGAACTCACTGGTATGTAGTTTTGCTTTGTCTAAAATACAGTTTTCCCAATGGTATGTTGGTCTTTGTTAACTCTCAGTTGGAAAACTAGTACACATGTCACCTTTCTTGAAAAACCTCCAGATGTTTCACACTGTGCAAAATACAGCAGCATAACTCCTGAACATAATGAACAACTTTGACATTTTGCAGTGCTAGGACATTTTGCTACACACTGGCAATCTGGCCCCAATATAATTTACAATTATTTTTCTCAATTCTTTCCAATGGGAGTGCTCTACTTTTGTTGTACTAAGCTTTTTATTACCATTGATTTTTCTTGTCTCTTTTTTACCTACCATATCTTACACATATAGCCTAGTAGGTAGTATAGAATAAAGGTTAAGGATTTGAACTCACGTGTTGGACCACCAGTGTTCAAATCTCAGTTCCATCTTTCTAGTTATGTACCTTTGGAAGCTGATAACTCTCTATCTAACTCTGTATCTCTGTGTCTGTCTCTCTCCATCTCTCCTTTTCCTCCCCCCTTCATCTGTGTGTCTGTCTGTCTCTCTCTGTCACCTTTACTTTCTTTAATTCCTAAGCGTTATCATGAGTTTCAAATTTGACATATGATAATTTTTCTATAAATTTTGAACAATTTATAAGAAAGCTCAGATCAATTCTGACCTGCTCAATGAAAGTGTTCTGCTTTCCTTAATGGAGAGTTGTAATTTCCTCCTTTGACCATTTATTATCTGCACCACTCATAGAGCACACAACTATAGATTGTCTCAGATTTTATTGTAATAAGTAGAAGTGTCATTGCTTGAATGTTTTCAGAGTCAGTAAACTCATCAAATCACAACGTAGATTGTACTATTTTTAGGCACTTCCAATGATTAGAAATTCATTTTTATAATTAAAAATTGGGCTTTTTACTCAACCATTAAAAGGAACAAAATTGGGTCATTTGTAGAGACGTGGATGGACCTAGAAACAGACATACAGAGTGAAGTAAGTCAGAAAGAGAAAAACAAATATCATATATTAACACATATATGTGGAATCTAGAAAAATGGTACAAACGAACTAATGAGAACCTGCTGTATAGCACAGGGAATTTTACTCAATGCTCTGTGGTGACCTAAATGGGAAGGAAATACAAAAAATAGGGGATATATGTATACATATAGCTGATTCACTTCCCTGTACAGCAGAAACTAATACAACATTGTAAAGCAACTATATCCCAATTAAAAAAAAAAATTGGGCTTTCATTTTAATTTGAGCTTTACATATTTGGAATCTAAATTTAATAATTCTAATTCATTTTTATAAAACATAACTACCAGTTATCATCATCTTGTTTTTTATTCTTTTTTTTCTTTTCTTGTTAAACACTCCCGTTTCTTTAATCAATGTGGGTAGTTCATAGAGCAAATAATGACCAATAGGCTTAGAAAAGTTTATGTAGTTTCAAAAAGTTCTAGGTTTGCCCTCAGTAAATATAATAAAATAAGCATTAAATATTATAACAGATGCCATAGGTTTAATTTAATATAAAAAACCCCCCTAGAATTCTTCTTTATTATCCTTACTAATAATGAATTACCCAGGTGTTGTGTTTTACATAACTTTCATTTAAAAAGGAGATCTATGTTTTCCACTGGAACCTAGGTTGTTCATTATTATTATTATTATCATCATCATTATTAAACCATTTGTTATGCAAAAATGAGAAAACATGAATTGTTCTTTACATTCCTCTTTTCTCAGTATGCATGTTGGTCTTTGTTACTATCTTTAATAGCTTATGTTTAAGAATTTGGCTTAGACTATCACAAGCATATTCACATATCTTGTTATATACATACTGTTTCTTCCACTTAACTTATCATTCCATTGAGGACACTTCCTTTCTTATATGTCTTCATAGTCTACTTAGCTCCTAAACCATGACAAAATATTTGGTATGAAGTAAGTTTGCCAAGTTTTGTGCATGAAAGTCTCTGTAGAATGAAGTGGTTGTTTCCTCTCAAGTAGCTTGTAAATTAGTTGAAAGGGAAAACTATTTTTAAAAATTAGAAAATAACAACTTCTAAACTATATGACATAGATAATAAATAAAACTGAAGTTGATAAAATAAAAATTCCAAAGCAGACTGAGAGAAGACCAGATTTTGAAAGAAAATCAGGATGAGTTTAAGAATCAAAAATGGAAGTTACTCCATATGGCAGAAGAACAGAGTAAGCCATAAGTAGAATACATGTAATATATGTAGAGGTGAAGTTGGCATAAAAACAGGAGGTAGATTCCATATATACGTGTTAGCATACAGTATTTGTTTTTCTCTTTCTGACTTACTTCACTCTGTATGACAGACTCTAGGTCCATCCATCTCACTACAAATAACTCAATTTCATTCTTTTTATAGCTGAGTAATATTCCATTGTATATATGTGCCACATCTCCTTTATCCATTCATCTGTCAATGGACACTTAGATTGCTTCCGTGCCCTAGCTATTGTAAATAGAGCTGCAATGAACATTGGGGTACATGACTCTTTTAGAATTATGGTTTTCCCAGGGTATATGCCCAGTAGTGGGATTGCTGGATCGTATGGTAGTTCTATTTTTAGTTTCTTAAGGAACCTCCATGCTGTTCTCCATAGTGTCTGTATCAATTTACATTCCCACCAACAGTGCAAGAGGGTTCCCTTTTCTCCACACTCTCTCCAGCATTTATTGTTTGTAGATTTTTTGATGATGGCCATTCTGACTGGTGTGAGGTGATAACCTCATTGTAGTTTTGATTTGCGTTTCTCTAATGATTAGTGATGCTGAGCATCCTTTCATGTGTTTGTTGGCAATCTGTATATCTTCTTTGGAGAAATGTCTATTTAAGTCTTCTGCCCATTTTTGGATTCGGTTTTTGTTTTTTTGATATTGAGCTGCATGAGCTGCTTGTAAATTTTGGAGATTAATCCTTTGTCAGTTGCTTCATTTGCAAATATTTTCTCCCATTCTGAGGGTTGTCTTTTTATCTTATTTATGGTTTCCATGCTGTGCAAAAGCTTTTAAGTTTCATTAGGTCCTGAACCTAAGGGCAGGACAGGAATAAACATGCAGATGTAGAGAATTGACTTGAGGACATGGGGAGGGGGAAGGGTAAGCTGGGACGAAGTGAGAGAGTGGCATGGATGTATGTATACAACCAAATGTAAAACAGATTGCTAGTGGGAAGCAGCCGCATAGCTCAGGGAGATCAGCTTGGTGCTTTGTGACCACCTAGAGGGGTGGAATAGGGAGGGTGGGAGGGAGACACGAGAGGGAGGAGATATGGGGATATATGTTTATGTATAGCTGATTCACGTTGTTATAAAGCAGAAACTAACACAACATAGTAAATCAATTATACTCCAATAAGATGTTAAAAATAAATAAATAAAAATAAAGTATATACATAAAATTACAAAAAAAAACCAGGGAGTAGGGTTTGGGTAGGTAAAGGAAGAACAACTTTCAGAATATTTTGAAATTCAAGAAACATTTACACTTGGCTCAGTAGGTCATAGGATGTTATTGTAAGTTATTGAGAGGTTAGTGCCATCATACTTACTGCTATTTCGGCAGATTGGTCTGGCAGATGTATAAAGTAGGGGGGCGACAAAAAAAGGCAAGCAGATCTGGGCAAAGAGACTGACCAAAAGACCTGCTGCAGATATCAGAGATGATGAGAGTCTGGACTAAGATCAGGTGTTTACAAAAATCTCAATTGAATGAATGAACACATTTGTACATTTGAAATAGGGTGCTAGATTTCTATTTTTTTTTTTACAGGTTTTAGTTTGAAAGCACTAAATTTTCAAAGCATAGATTTACCATATATGTCTAATAAATCAAATTTGATTACTTTTTTCTCATTCTTAATCTGCCACTCCACAAAACAAATAAAAAGTTATTACCAATTAAGGACATTCAGATTTTTCTCTTGCAATTTTTTAAACTTTAGCTCTTGTTTCTTTCAAGTCATCATGTTTTCAACTCATTAAGTTACACTTCGTATTATCAAAATTTTTGCTAGTAAATTTGAATTGGTTATTTATATAACTGAGGTAAACTTTTAGCTAAGATATTTTGAGAATATGTGTTTTTATTATCGGATTACTGTCAATGTGCTTCATGTAGAATGCTTCATTTGTTATAGTGAGAGGAACAGAGAATAGCTATTATACATGGGGACTATAGTTTGAGAAAAAGGGAAGCAATAAAAACTTTTTAGTATAGTTATTTGCAGTATGTGAAAATAAAAACTTCCCTAGGAAATGTTGAGTTCCCCAGCATCAAAAATATTTATTCAGGTATAAAGACTGGGTAGAAATCCCTTTATGCTGGACAGATAATTAGAATTTAGGATTAAACTAGACGCCCACTGAGATGAAAACCAAACAATGAGTATGCCTTGACATGAACAGAGTAAGTTAGTCAGAGATGAATTCCCAAGGTTTTGCAACTTGTTCCTCTGCCTTTCAAGAGAAATTTATTATTCTGTAATTAGGTCTATGATTTATTTAATATATAAAAATGGTGCTTTATTTTCCTGATTCACTATCTTAAGATTGGATTCAAAAGTATAGTATTCCCAACCATTCTACAAATGAACATTCTGATTGGTTCAAATAATAATCATGGTTCTTGACTAGCCACAATCAATTTGATTTGATAAGAAAATGCTTACACTTACAGTTTTGCCATAGTCCTTAATAGTAGCACACTGTCTTAGTTGGCTCAACTAAGATTGGTTGCTTAAACAATAGAAGTGTATTTTCTCACAGTTCTAAAGGCAGAGATCAGAATGTCAACATGGTAGGATTCTGGTGAGTGCTTTCTTCCTGCCTTCAGACAGCTGTCTTCTACCTGTGTCCTCACCTGGCTGAGAGAGAAAGCTATAGTTTCTCTACCTCTTCTTATAAGGGCACTGTTCCTATCATGAGGGTCTCACACTTAGCTCATGGTCTTATCTAAACCTATTTATTTCCCAGAGGTCTCATCTCCTAATACCATCACACTAGGGGTTTGGGCTTTAACATATGCATTTTGAGGGGACACAATTCTGTCCATAGCATTCTCCAAAATTCATGTCCTTCTCACATGTAAACTATTTTCATTCCATTCTAACATTTCCAAAATTCTTAACTTATTTCAGCATCAACTCTAAAGTCTAAAGTCCACAGTCTTATATAAATATCATCTAAATCAAATATGAGTGAGACTTGAGATATAATTCACCCTAAGGCAAAGTTCTTCTCTAGCAGTGAACCCGTGAAACCAGATGTCTTAGTCCATTTGAGCTGCTATAACAAAATACCACAGACTGGGTGGCTTATAAACAATAAAAATTTAGTTCTTATGGTCCTGATGACTGGAAATCCAAGATCAGGGTACAAGCATGGTCAGGTTCTGAAGAGAGCCCTCTTTCAGGATTGGAAAATAGATGACAAGAAAATTCGGGGAGGAGGTATGTGAATAGACCTATATGAACAGTCAGATAATGTGAAGATATTTGTGTTCCATGCTAGTGTTCACCAGAGTGACCTCAGCAGAGGAGGACTTTAATAATCAAGTAGATAGCATGACTAATTCTGTGGATATAAGTCAACTTCTTTCCCCAGCCACTTCTGTTACATGCAATGGACTCATGAACAAAGTGACTATGATGGCAGGGATGGAGGTTATGCATGGGCTTGGCATCACTGACTTTTTACCAAGGCTCACCTGGCTACAACCACTACTCTGACCTTGTTGTTACCTTTATTTGGAGATTAAATAGGCTTTAAGTAGATGTGTATGGGTGCCAAATTGACAAGAGGTGGATTTGCAATGGTTAATTTTATGTGTCAACTTGACTGGGCCACAGGGTGCCCAGATATTGGGTCTGTCTATTAGGGTGTTTCTGGATGAGATTAACATTTGAAGTGGTAGAATGAGAAAAGCAAATTGCCCTCCCTAATGTGGGTGGACCTCATCTAATCTGATGAAGGTCTAACTAGAACAAAAAAAGCTAAATGAGATAGAGTTCCTCTCTCTCTGCTTGTCTTCATTTGTTTGTTAAAAAAATATTTAATTATGGTTTTGGGGGATTTCAAAACTTGTGAAATATAATAGTCAATATGATAGTTGTGATCTGAGCTCTACAGAGTGCACATTCTAACAGGGGAGCCAGATCAAACAAGCATGATTAAGAGGTTAATTTCAAGTGGTAATACTGCTATAGAGGCCTGGCTTGATGGGCTTACAATCTGTGCAGTCACACAGGAACCTAGAAGGGCCATGCACTTGGTTTAATGCTCTGCTCTCACTGTCTTAAAATTCTTAATAGTTTTTGAACAGGGGGGTCTCATATTTTTATTTTTTACTGGACCCTGCAAATAATGTAACCAGACCTGGTGGTATGAAGAAAACCAAACAAAATAACAACGAGAGATAGTCTGAGGGGAAATGGGGCTATTTTAGTTAGTGAGGTTGGGGAAAATCTCTCTGGAAAGATCTTATTTGAATTCAGGTATTAACAAGGTATCCATGTGAGCAGAACATTCCAGACTGAGAAAATAAGAAATGTAAAAGCACTGAGTGTGCTGTGATTTAGCTGTTGTTGAGTTTGAGAAAGCAAACTGGTATGACTGGATGGTGAGGCAGGTGACAAATGGTAGGAGATGAGGTGAGACAGGTGATGGAGACTAGGGTATGTATAATAATTTGGTATAAGAAGGAGTTCAATTTCTTTTATGTTTGCAGTAGGCATTCACTAGGATGATAAAGGAAGAAGACAAATACAATAATAATTTGGGCTTTACGTTTGATGGTCCTACATGAGAAAAGCTTCTTATCGTTATTATATTATTTCCAGGTAAACATAATGAACATATTTGTTGAAAATTGGACAGTGCTGTTAGAAAAGGAAACATTTCAGAGTTAGGTGACAGAAATAAAAATATCTAATCCCATTCTATTTTCTTCATTTTGTAATTTACTATTTGTCATCTATTACTGAATCTTCTGTGTGGGCTGCCCTCATTCTTAAATAGTCATTCTTAAGACCACATTCTGGACAAAATAGCAGTCCAATGCATACAATCATTTTACAGGAGGAAAATATGTACCTGTTAATTCTCTGGGCAATTAATGTTGTACATCCTAATACAAGATCAGAATTCTTGTACCAAGCCATTTTTTTTCTCCTGAAATAATTCTTCAGTGTAAGTTACAACTAAGGATGCATGAAACCAGAGCAGTTTCTATTGATTAGGTACAGGGAGACCTTTGTTTAATTAGATTCTTTGAATGTATTCTAAAACATCATCACCTTTTAAAACTCTAGTCATTGTTTTAGTTAATATGATCACATTATTCATTTTAACCACCATAGGTGTCATATTCCCCTTGAATTTGGAAAATGTTGCTTCTAGTTCCATTATAATAAAGACAATGTACAAAATGATGTATAAAAGCTACAATTCATTCTTTAAAACACCACTTTTAGGCCTTGTAAATTTTTAAAAATATGTGTTTGTGTATAGAGAAAAAGATTGTCCCAAATACTTCTTTTATTTCTTTAGAGTCATTCATCTCTAGAAACAGCTTGAACAAAGGACATGTACAGTATGTAGTTACATAAAAAGTAAAGTGCCCTTACACTTTGTCATAGTACTCTAACAGTCTCAATAAATGAGAGGTCAAGTTTAGAACTCATCATGATATTTTTGAAAATTTATTAAATATCATGGAAACCCACAATTTAGCTAGGAGAAATAGATCTTTCCTCTTCTTGATCGTATTTTACCCTTGGTAATTCTTATCGTTCAAGATGAGTATTATGTGGTACTATAATTATATTTTATGTTCTTGACATAAACAGAAATTTTATAATTCCCTAATTTGGCAGAATAAGAACAGCTCCTTATATTATAATTTCAGTGTTAATGTTAACCTTATCTGGGAAGCCAAGAAATAGAGATACAATTATTAATATGTGTTTTTGCAATCTAATGTCCTTCACATTTTATTTTTATTATTTATCTGTCGGTATAAACGTTACCTGTTCCAAAAGATTAAAGCCAAATCTTAACTCATATTATTTTTTGTATCTGTATCATTTTTCTCTTGCTCATGAGAAATGTATTCCATAGTAAAAGCGTCATCATTTTTGAGTGTTAATATAATTCTATCAGATATCTGAACACTCTTTAATATAGCTGTGGTCAGCAAAGTTCACAGGAGATATGGATGGTCACATAGAGCCTTAAGGCTAGACGCCAAATTTTCCTGGCTGTTTTTTTTACTGTAAACTTCTGGGCACACTAGAGCTTTTAATGTTTGCCCAAGGATAATGTGGAAAATCTAGAGATAGAGAATTGACAGAGGATTGGACCACAGCACCTCATGCATGAAGCACTGCAATAGAAAGTACATGGGTGATATAGTCATGCAGTCTTCTGGCTTTAGGAATTAAAGACTGAGTGACAAGTCACTTCAACTCTCTGAGGCTATTTCCTATACACAGAATGGGGAGCACCCTGTAAAATGCAAAATAATGAACCCTCAAAGATGCTCATGTTTTTATCCTTAGAACTTATGAGTATGTTACCTTACATGGCAAATGGATTTAGAAGACATGATTGATGAAAATTTTGAAATGGGGAGATTATCATGGATTATCTGTTGGGCACATGTAATCACAGGGGTCCTTATAAGTTAAAGAGGGAGGCAAGAGAAGCAGGGTCAGAGATGGAGTTGTGAACAACAAAAGTAGAGGTTGGAGTGATTTGACACACCTTTGTGAGCTTTAAAGACAGAAAAGGACCATGTGCCAAAGAATGTGGGTGGCCTCTAAAAGCTGAAAAAGTCAAGAAATCGATTCTTCCCTAGAACCTCCAGGATGGCAGTCCTGCCAACACCTTGATTTTAGCCAAGAAGACCCATTTCATACTTGTGATCACCAGAAGTGTAAGACAACAAATTTTTAAGCCAGAAGATTTATCGTAATTTGTTACAGCAGCAATAGGAAACTAATGCACTCCCCATTATAAGATTTTGTGAGGGTTACATTTTCTTAGCCCAGACTTGGGCCTCAAGAAACATTATATTATGCAAGGTGCAAAGGGAACTTGAACAGAGATTTGCTGAGAACTGTGTGGGTATGCTCCTTTCCAACTTCTCTTACCCAAGCAAAAATGGTTACAATTACTTTAGGGAGATTAAAGGGCTTGGGCCCAGGAAGAAATATGTTTGTTTTTTCTTAGCATGAGCAGTTTCAGTGTGCTGAACAGTAATGTTACCTGGCCTTAAAAGTATGGTTAAAGCTTTCCTGTGTGCTGTGCATTACAGCTGAATAGTGAATTGCTGTAGTTCACTTGCCCTGTGTTTTCCTTCTGCCACCACCACATTATCCAGTGTATCTTTTTCCCTTTGCCCTGTGGAGTTCAATCATAGGTTAGAAGTTACAATTGTTTTATTGCTTCAAGGCACATTTAGACTCTTTTGAGTTAACCAAGAAATCTAACCTGACAGAATGAGAAACAAACAACTCTATCTCTTGGAATGTGTATGATTATGTGTTACTGGTTAGTACTTTACTCCCAGTTTCAGAGCAAGAAACTGCCATGAAGGTCATAACTTCTTGTACAGCTGCAAAACATTCCAGGTGACTTTGATGTTTTTAGTTGCCATAAAAAAACATGCACATATCCCAATTTGTGTACATTTCCTTACCCAGAGTCTGGGTCTTAAACCACCCCCTTCCTCCGAAGAGTGAATGACCTCAACCAGAAAGTGAAACAGATTTTATTTTACAGATTTAAAGGAGCTATATGGAACTTTACACCATTTTTATCTGCTATTCTGTGACATGTGCTTTTAATTATTTTAGACATATTTAAATATAACAAATGTCTCAGAGACCTAAGATATAAGAGAGTTACAGTTACAATTTGTATTTATTTTTGGATGATCTGACAGCTTAGAGGTAGATATGACTCTTGAGGCCCTGGAATTTAAAACAAAAGTAGATGTTTAATTAGAAAATAAATTAACCCTGTACATTTATATTTTTAATATATTACATGACTCATTCAATACAATTTCACCTGGAGATGTACATATTTTAATTGCCTTTTAAAATAGTAATCACCTTTCTTTTGCTCTCTGGCACTAAAATATAATTTGAATGAGTTTTTTGTTTCTTTGTTTTTTATCCAAGAGCAATGTAGATCCAACATATTTTCTTAGATTCTTTTAAATCCATTAATGCATATTAAAATAATTAAGGTCAGCTACACCAGATTTGACCTGTTGCATTATCAGGATATTTAATTTAACAGGGCATTTATGTAGAAGGGCTTTCTTAACAGTAATATTATTCAAAGTTCTGGGGAGGTGAGCCCTTCATGGAGAGAAGCAGCCACCAGCAGCTGGAGGACAACTTGTAAGGGAAGTTATTGGTGGGGGAGTGACTTAAATGACATATACTGTTTGATAGTGTATAATCATCTTCCTGTAGAAATAAAAATAAAGCCAGGAAACAGTAAATAAATTAATTAGATATAAAGGAAAAGAGAAAAAATGGAAAGAAAAGGATAATACCTTCTATTTTTGCCCAACCATTGGGTTTCAAACAGAATTTGGACAAAGGATTATGAAAATTTATTTAAAGTGGAAAATTAACATATCAGATACTAGATCCCACGTATCCTTTTGGCATTCCCATTCACTACACTACTCTGTTTCTCTTGCATACCACCTCCTCAGCTCCTGCAGTAAGGCTACAAATCTTAATGTAAGAAGTACAGACTCAGAGGAAAATTCAGCACTCTCAGTGGCTTATAAAACCCTCAGGATTTACTTCACCCTGGGATTAGGTGGGAGTAAGAAGAACAGCTCTGTTCACAACAACAAACATTAGCAACATGACACAAGCATGTCTTAAAAAATGAAAAATGTAAGTAATGCAGAGAACAAAATTATTTTTCCAAAATTTGATATAGATTGGAACCATAAAGACTTCCTTACTATGTATAAATTTGTTTCTATATATAAATTTGTTACTATAATATAATCATAACTGTGTAACATAATATACAATATTTTGTAATAATATAATTCGCTACTGTATATAAATGTTTATGAAATTTCTGTACTATAGGGGAATATTTTAACAAAATAATTAAAAAAACTCAGAATGAAAGTTTTGATAATGTCTATAATATAACTGAAATTTATATCATTAGAATGTACCCACTTGGGAAATCATTGCAAGAAAAAAAAGATAGACGAAGGGTTGACAACTTTAATGTCAATAAAAGAGCTCATACACTTCAATAAGAAAAAAGCTAAAATGCAAAACAACAAACAGACAAAGTGAGTAAGCAGACAATTAACAAAAGAAGAAAAATGTATTGCTCTAATAACAAATATGTTATAACAATTAATGTCATTTATAAGCAAATAAATTGGGCATTAAAACTGATATACCATTTTGGACCATCAAATCTCCATTTGTTTAATGAGAATAATTACTGGTGACATAATCACAATAAAAAGAGGTATAAAATGATTGAAAACACCTACAATATCACTGACTCTAATACTTCTGTTAAAGATGGGCTGAGACAAAACCAACCCACCTTCATCTTGAGCTTCAACCTTATTTAGTGTCCCTTCTTTCTCAGAATTTCTTTACCAACATATTTTTCTATGAAATTACATATTCTAAATAACTAAAGAGGTGTGAATTCAAAGCCTTTTCTAGAATGTTGCAGAATCTGCCAGCTTTGCAAGGTCATATTTGAAGAACAGCTATAGAGCAGAAACATGCCAGAGCAATAGATAATGAATGCCTTCTTCAAGACTGCTAATTTAAAAGATACCAGTGTAATAAAGGGTATATTCACTTGCCTTTTATCTTCCCCCTAATCAAGCAGAATTATTCCATGATTCAAGGTTCAAGAATCAGAAGATAGAGTATGAAGTAGAACTAAGTATTCCACCACCTGTTTTTTTAATTTATACACCTGGTTGAGGAAATGATGTAAAATACACCTTCCAATGCTAAGTAGATGAAAATATGCTTTTACATCTAAATGACTTAATGGCAATAACTGAAGAAACTTTCTGTTAACTTTTATTGCAAGTCAATGAATAAGGAACAAAGAAAACCAAAAACTTGAAAATATACAAATTAATTTAAAAGTACAGTAAAGACAAACATGATTCATACTGAATATTCTGTTGGTCTTTAAGTTCATTAATCACTGTCACTTTTCCAGTTAGGAGCAGTCCTGTTCAATAATTTTTAAAAAATTGAATAGTATGAAGAAATGCCTTCATTTGAAAAGGTAAAAGATATGGGAAGAAAATGAAGAAGAAACAAGCAGAGAAAGGGATAAGAACTGATTCTGAAGGCTATTAACCCATTCTCCATTTTTTTCATTAAGTTCACATGAGACTGAGTTCAAAAAGCTCCCATGTTCTTTCCATTTTTCAGTCAAGCTGATTATCAACAATATCTGAAAGAGACAAAAGTATAAGCAAATCAATATAGCTTATGTTATTTAATGTGATAATTAGAGAAATTGGAATTTCTCTTTCCATATTCTTATTCTCCAGAGACTCACCAATTGAAAATGCATAGTATAACTGGAAATGAAGCAAGGAAAATAACTCCTGAATGTTATACTTCTAATACTATTTCTTATTTTATTCATAAGTGTACCTCGAAAAATATTTATTTTTACTTTCTAAGGAACTTTAATAACAACCTCCAGTTTTCAGATCCTCCTTCAGAATGTTGTATAATTAACCTTAAACAAAATAGTTAAATTTCAAAATAAACATTGCAAATGAGAATTTAGTCAACAAATCAATGTCGAAATATGTTCTAGGGCTTCCCTGGTGGCGCAGTGGTTGAGAGTCCGCCTGCCGATGCAGGGGACATGGGTTCGTGCCCCGGTCCGGGAGGATCCCACATGCCGCGGAGTGGCTGCGCCCGTGAGCCATGGCCGCTGAGCCTGCGCGTCCGGAGCCTGTTGCTCCGCGGCGGGAGAGGCCACAACAGTGAGAGGTCTGCGTACCACAAAAAAAGAAAAAAGAAAAAAAAGAAAAAAATGCTAAAAAATATATATATATGTATGTTCTAGAACCAATAAAAATTTATTACAGCTTCCAGTTTTTTCTATTGCTATTATACCATAAGATAGATGAGTCTACACTAAAAGATACTTAAAAATTATTTGAAAGATAATTGATTCTTCTACTACATTATATCATTTTCTTTGTAATGATTCTGCCTTCACCATTATTCCAGTTCATTGTCATCCCCTACATCATTTACTACAAACATTTTCAGTAATTCTATTCATCCACTTCTAACCCCACCTTTTCATACATATAGTTGGCATTAGTTCTTAAATTTCTTAGATGGAAGCCACTTAACATGAGCCTCCTTAAATTTAATTTTGTAAATTTTTATCTTTTTTTTTAAAATTAATTAATTAATTAATTTACTTTTGGCTGTGTTGGGTCTTTGTTTCTGTGCGAGGGCTTTCTCTAGTTGCGGCAAGTGGGGGCCGCTCTTCATTGCGGTGCGTGGGCCTCTCACTATCGAGGCCTCTCCTGTTGCCGAGCACAGGCTCCAGACGTGCAGGCTAAGTAATTGTGGCTCATGGGCCTAGTTGCTCCGCGGCATGTGGGATCTTCCCAGACCAGGGCTCGAACCCGTGTCCCCTGCATTGGCAGGCAGATTTTCAACCACTGTGCCACCAGGGAAGCCCCTAAATTTTTATCTTTATCATCTGTTGTTCTGCTTTCCTGCATCATGAGAAAACAACTCGATTCTATTGGCTTAGCTCTGATTGATTCTAAAATTTTACACACACCTACCTTGCTCCATCAATTACTACACTCTTTTTTCTCTTCTATTTTATTTTTTTCCTCTTCACTGTATCTGTTCTCTCACTTACAGGTTTTTCCCCCCAAAATCTGGCCATAAAATGCTCCAATTTCTCTTATTAAAAAAAAAAAAATCAAAGAAAACAAAAAGGAAAAACTCAGAAGTCCTATCAGTCACTCCATTTAAGGAGAGAGATAATTATTTATTGAAAGCATTAACTACGCATTGTAGCTGATATAATAGTTCAAGTTTTATTGATGAGTTAATTAAGGTCTAGAGGGTTAAGGGTTAATTGATTTGCCCAATGCCACAAGTAAGTGGTAGAACTGGGATTAGATATAACTCTACCTGATTCCACATCACACTGTCACATTTATTATTTTTATAGTAGCAAGATTATTCCCTACACTTTTATAAAATATGTGCCTCACGATATTTGCAATCTGACTTCTGCTTCCACGTTTCTTTTTTAAACTCCTTTCTTGATGGTAGCAAAGGATATGTTTGTCACTAAAGGCTACAATTTCTTTCAGAACCTTATATTCTTTAAAAATTCTGGAATTATTACTTATGACCTCTTCCTTGTTCTTATAATTATCTGTAATCTTGGCTTTCATGAACCATATTCCCCTAATTCATTTTCATTCTTTATGGCTGACCTTTTTCTCTTTCTTTGCCTTTTCTTTTTGTCCCCATTCTCAAAGTTCTGTCATTTGCTTCTCTATTCAATAATCTCTCACTTAGACTTGTGTTATTATATCCCAACTGAGCTATTATAAGGGCTGAGCAATTGATAATTTTCTCTCTTTTCATTTTTTACAAGACCAAGACTGAGCCTTTCTATAGAATGTCTGTTTAGTCAGCTAGAAGTGAAAGACTGAAATAAACCTAATTTTAAAATATTTTTTAGAGAAAACATACCAACTATTATATCTAAAAAAGTAAACTAACAGTGATAAATGGTATTCTAAATGTAAATCACCATGGATAATTCAACAAAGAAAAAATAATTTATAGCAATAATAGTAGGTAGCTCCTAGAATTATTGGAATAAGGAACCTGACTTAGAATGTGGGCATAAGTGGATGCTAGGTAGCCAGAACAACAGCCCAGTCAAGCGCAGAAGCAGGGCAGTAGGGACTTCTGTCAAAGCTACAGGGCAATAGACCACAGCTTCATCCACCACTGCTCCTGGCACTGGATCTAGGATCCCATTGGTATAATCATATAATGATGTAATGGTGATTAAAGAAAACAAAGGAAATAAAAAGTTTTAAAAATGTACTGCCAGGGAGTGGTGAATGGAAGTGAGGGATAGGATAAAAGAGCTATGAAGATGAGTTCATTCTCATATTAAGTATTATATTAGTCCTAGATTGGGTAAATAATGAACTAACAGCATAAGCAAAATATCTGGGAAATTGAAGGAACACAATAGAAAAAATGTTGAGAAAGTTATAACTGGAGATTGAGACTGGGCATGTGGAGGTTACAGCTAGGAACTGTTGATTTTTATTATAAAACTTTTTATACAAGTACAAGTACTTCTTAAATTAAAACATACAAAGTAAAAAAAAAAAACAACTGTAAACTATAAGTGTCTCCATAGTTAAGTTTTTCTTTTTCTACTGAACAGACCTACTTTCTCTAATTGCCACATCCACTTTTTTTAGAACTATAAAAGATTCTTATTGGATTGGGCTCCTCATTCCATATTAATATGAAAAAAGACACTTTCCAACATTGTTTCATGGTTTTCTTGTCAATAAGTTCTATTTATATTTATACTTTTAAATTATTGTAGCTAATTTTTTTACATTTTTATTTTAATTCTGTCTTGTCGCTTTCTAAAGATTTTTTTTATATATATACAATCTGCCAGGTATGGAAGTACAATCTCTAAGTGGCAACATGTTGATGAAAATGCTACTGTCTCTTCCTCAAAGTGCAATTTCCATTCGAGGGAAAGACACATTTGTCACTGGATTGGAGTGATCATATGATTTTGTATATGTATCAGAGCCTCTAGGCTAAATTCTGAAAAACTCTTTAAAACTCAGTAAATTATACACTTACATATGTAGAAAAGTTATAGTTATACCTTTACAAAATCAGTAAATTTACATACTCCCCTCTGTATGTTCATTAATAAACTTATCATTTGAGAAGGCATTACATTCAGATTCTGTCATTCAGACTCCCAAATCATTCCCTGTGAGTGCACGTATGTGTTTCCCAAATGGGCAGAGTTGAGCTCTAGGTCAAATTAATAGCTGTTACCAAAACACTTGACCTACAAAGTATATTGGAATATCAGTAGTCAGGAAGGTATTTGGTTAAAATGTAAAATTGACTTTGACATTTGCACAGTGAATTTCTTGAAGAGAACAGACCATCCAAAATGACATGTAAGTTAGCAGTCCATTTGAAAGATGCTTGGAAAAATCCACACAGTTTAGATTAGATTAGCCATACTGAAGAAACTTTCAAGATGGGGATTGTGACATTAGAGACACACTAAATTTTTACAATTTCCTGTATTTTCACTTGCTATTTTCTCTATCAGGGAGGCTCTTTATCCTGTCTGGCAAACTCCCACTCATTCTTGAAAACAATTTGAATGTAATTTTATCTGTGAAGCCTGCTTCCAACAGAATGAGTTTTACCTCCTCTGGTTCCTTATCCCTTTAATTCATATCACCTTCTGAATTTTCACATTTTAGTACTAGATGGATAGAAAAATATATGGTAAATAGATAGATGTTGAGGGGTGTGTGTGTGTGTGTGTATGTGTGTGTATCAACAAACTAGACTATGATACTTAAAGGGTGGAAATTGTGCCTTAGTCATTTATGTATTCCTAGTTCTTGACACAAAACATTTCACATAACAAGTTTAATAATAACCTATAGAATTAAATTAAATTATAAGTAATTTGATTATGTTAATATTAAGGTTTCATCATGCCACCAGGTAGTCATTTAAAGACATTATGTAATTAACATTAAACATATGTTAATCTTAGTACATGTAGCAAGTTATGAAAGTATTTTGAAATGGCAGAGTGTCATGATAAACAGCACAGATATTTTATCAGTTTGACAGATTTTTCTCTATAGCAAACACATGACTTTGGTCTGATTTATCACCATTTCCACATTAATCATGAAAATACTTTTGTAAATCTTGATCTATTTCAAAGCATTTTGATATCCATTATCTTATTTGATTGAATTGGTTCGATATCCATAATAAGATTGTATGACAGTTTGAGCAAACATTATTTCCCCAATATATAAATATAAAATAAAATAACTTTCACAGAGTTGCAGAACAAACTAATGGCAAAGTCATAACTAATTCCCACTCTATGCTCTCTGTACCTTGTCATTCTGCCTTTCTGATTTGTAATCCTAAAATAGTGTTTCAAAAAGTTTTCTCCATTTTTCAAATACTTCTATGGGAATAGTCCTTGGGCAAGAGGCAGAGTTCATCTTACAATAATATACAATGAATTAGGCTATTATAAATCCTTTTTAAACTGTAAACTCCTTTCAAAATACTTACATTTGTTGAACAAAGAGCAATCTTGCATTTGTTTCCTTATTGCTAAGTGTGATGCTTGGTGCATTTTGGTAACTGTTACATGTATTTTTAGTAAATTAATAATATTTTGAATACTTCCAAAACTCAGGCCTTATTCTATTAAACTCTGATTTATTTTTAAAGCTTCCCAAGTGGTTTTAATGTGTAGGGAGGGTTGCATACCATTCATTTGGTACAGATGACTGAACACACTAGAGTAGTGGTTCTCAACCATGTTTACACGTTAGAATTACCTCAGAAACTTCAAAAAGATCCCATGGACAGACTCCAATCCAGACCATTTAGATCAAAATCCCTGGGGTTTGACCTAGACATCTGTAGTGTTAATGCTTCCCAGGTGAATCCAATGTAAATCTTAGTTTGGGAACCAATGCAATAGAGATTACCCTTATTGCTTTAACTAATTTACCATTATTTGAGGATTTCATAATAAATTATGTCATTATGTGGATAACAAACACACATTACAGCAAAATAGCTATGACATGGACAGATCCCTTTATATGTACTTTTCCTAAGAAAACTCCAGTTATCTTTTTGCCTTTGAGCTATACTCAGTATGCCATCCATTATCTGGATGTATGTTTCCTTCAAGAGCTAGCTCTTTCTGTCTTGCCATCTCCATAGCATTCACTGAGACACTGCTAATACAGAAGTGCAGACTAATTAATTAGCTCAGTTAGACCCATGACACTACAAGTTGCCACTCCATTTACCTTTGCACTTCTTTTCCAGGCTGAGCAGTCATTCTAAGTACAATGTGTCATAAGAAATGCTGCAGCTAATGGTGTCCACATCTAGTACTCACCATGCTAAATTATGCTGCCATCCCACACCATTCTTCTGCTTCCTGAAGAGATCCATTTATTAAAACAGATCCTTATGTGGCACACACCAATTATTTTTGCAAAGAACAAACTGGAAACAGGTCCCATAATTACATGCTAGTCAACCAGTCATGTCTGTAAACAAAATCACTCACTCACTTATTATCTCTTTTACCTTCATCTATAATTCTCTGTCTGTTGACTGAAGATATTTTCTTATGCTTGATTTTCTTTTTAATTCATGAATAGCAGTACACTTTCAGTCCAAACATCCTAAAACCTTAGAAATTGCTTAGGATGTTTCCATACTTCATGCTTGCTTGCGTATACTGAGAGTTAATGTAGGAAAGCCATTACTGGGACAATGAACATCAGGCCCGAATTATGTTGCTAATTAGCGTTTCAGATGCTGCTAAGAAAGTCAGCTTTTTTCTTTACTACTGAAATGAGTGGGAGGGAATCAGAGCAGTTATTCCCAACAGAACCACATCTTTCTTTTATTACTCTCCCTTGCTATCAGTCTGTCTCCATTGGTTCTCTATGTTCTTATTTCATACATAGCAGGTCTATTTTATCTGATACATATAGACTCTGCAAGTTAAAGTTCTGACTTTATTAAGTAAACTGTGGTAACTTATATTGCTTCATTTCTGATTTTTCTCCTGGTATCGCCTTGTGGTCATTGTATATGCTTTGTATTTTAGAATGTGTACCTTGATTTTGAACTGTATTCATGACTTTTACCTCATCCCCTCCCTGCTCCTTATCCAAATTCTATTTGTTACACTTTCTGAGTTCAAAATTCACTGTAAGTTAACAACAGACATGGCTTTTCTGCTCTAAGTGTGAAGTCTCCCAAGTCTTGCAACTGCAGGGACAAAGGCTAATTATTGGCTCTCTCTCTCTGGAGATCTCCCTTTTTTTCTTAACTGAAAAACTCAACAAAACACAAAATCACTCATTTATGGCCCTTCCTGTTGCTCCCTATTCATCACATCCATTTGAAAAGTCTAATCAAGGGACCATGCTGAGGACTGCTCTAAGACAGTCCAAACACAGGAGTCAGTTCCCTGCTTTACCAGGTTCTTAGAATGGTGAGTATTTTTGGGGCCATAAAAGTGACAATTGAGGGGATGGAACAACCTCTGATTAAGATTCACGACTTCTTTACACTGTCGTCGGATAAAGAGAAGATAAATTATGGCACAATATATGAATACTAAAGGTCAATTCTGGGAGGGATAATGAGTGTTTGAAAACCATCACTTCCTCTGAAGTCAAATTTCATCATCATTATTCCAGATTGAGTTAATATTTTTCAGGAACTTTAAAATTCACATAAAATATTTATTTCTAAACCATTTTTTGCAGTGTGAATTTCCACATTCTGGCATTTAAATGTTTTAATATTTTATATTGAAATTTATTTTTATTATAATTAGCCATCAGCCAAGCCAAAGTACTCTTAGTGGTATCTGTGTCTTTTCATGATTATTGTCAGTTTATTTAAAATATCCTGTAACCTTTCAAGAACCAGATTAACTAAAACAGGTCTAGTCACCATCTCCCTATAGTGGGTTGAATGGTGGTCTTAAAACAATTTGTGATGGACTTCCTTGGTGGCGCAGTGGTTAAGAATCTGCCTGCCAATGCAGGGGACACGGGTTCAAGCACTGGTCCAGGAAGATCCCACATGCCACAGAGCAACTAAGCCCGCGAGCCACAACTACTGAGCCCGTGTGCCACAACTACTGAAGCCCATGCACCAAGAGCCTGTACTCCGCAACAAGAGAAGCCACCGCAGTGAGAAGCCCATGCTTGCTTCTCACAACAAAGAGTAGCCCCTGCTCGCTGCAACTAGAGAAAGCCCACACACAGCAACGAAGACCCAACACAGCCAAAAATAAATAAATAAATTTATTTTAAAAAAAAGAAAAAACAATCTGTGAATGTCCTATCCCTTAGAACCTTGAATGTCACCTTAATTAGAAAAAGAATCTCTGTAAATGTAGTTAAGAGGATTGATATGAGATCATTCTGGGTTACACAAGTGGGCCCTAAATCTAATGATGTGTCCTTTTTTTTTTTTATGAGGAAGATTTTATATTTACCACCTTAGACAGGAAACGGTTCACTAATATTTAAGAATACTTTTAACCAAATAACTTACATACTTAGATTAGGAAAAATATAATAATAAGACGAACAAAGAATACTTATATTGAGTTGCTGCTTTAGAATCTCTGTAAACACTCAAAAACCCATTGAGGCATGAGCTAATTAGAGGACAATCTACAGTATTGAAAACAGCATTAAAAATGATAGATACTAATTATTGATCATTTACTATGTGGCAGATCCTATTCTGAAATCTAAGATGATATTTCTATCATCATATTTATTTTTACCAAGAGCTCATGAAAGAGGTAGTATTATGACTGATACTAAAAGTAAGGAAGTTCATGATAAGAGAGATAAAAGCACTAAGTGTAGGGACCAGGATTTGGTCCCAGTTATAAGACTGACTTCCATGTCCTTCTCTTAATCAATATGTTATATTGCAAAGACACTCAAAAACTTTATTTTATAACTTAATGCTCTAGTTCTACCCTGACTTGGAAAATGATGTGCTAGATGTCAGTAGACATGCCAGAAATTGAAATTTATTGCCAGTAAAATCCTGTTTTAAATAGTATTTTATTTTTCTCTTATGAAAGGGCAAAGTAATTCAATAAGTTAACAATGTTTATTTTATAGGTAAAGAGATTGAATGAACTTGGTACTTTGAAAAAAATATACAAGTGCTGAACTTTTTTTGTGATTTTCATGTCTATGTAACAGAAACAGGTTTTGAAATGAAGGAAATAGACATTTCCCTTGTTTTATTCTGGAAAGGAATCAAGTGTGTTTTTCTTTTTCTTTAGGCAGACTTAGGCTCTCTTCTAGATCCTGAAATTTAGATGAGGGATAACTTTTTTCCATCTTTGGGCCTGTGATAAGTTTGTGTCAGTGAGACTCCAAGTAATGGAAAGGCCTGGAACATTTTCCGGGAGGATATGTGGGATGAAGTGAGTTATCTGTTTTAGGGTTTCTGGGAGCCAGGATGTAAAAGACTGGGCCCTTGGATAGAATGTAGGTCACATGTAATATTATAACTGTTTCCTGTTTCATACTTCCTTTTTGCTATCCATGTCTTTAGTAAAGACCTGTTAACTGTTAAGCGCTATCCACACATGTCATGGGAATTAGGGAAGGCCTGTACTCACCCTTGGAGGGAAATTATTCAGTGCGAGCAATTTCAAAGAGCAGTTACTTTCTCATTTATTGTTAAAATGGCACCTTTACCCTGGACAGATTGTGTTTATTTTCTTAAAACACTGCTATGTAGCAAATTAATGACAGTTATTGTCATCAGAGAAAAGATCAGCAAATTTGGAAATGCATAATTCATCATATATTCAATAACTCTTTTAAAAACTTTGCCACAAGATCATTAACATACCACTGTGTGATACAAACACTGTTCATTAGTACTGCCCTTCTTTTATTTCAAAATATTATAATGAATATATGTTTTAAGGTCTTACTTTATAAAATTAACCATCTTGTGAAGTCATATACCACTTTTTGCACATCTGAGCCTTGATCCCACATTCCCATCCAAGTACTCCCTTATTTATTTTCTTATTTTTATAGAACAGATTCTTGAAAGTACTGTATACCTTAACTGTTTCCAGGCTGTCTTCCTTGGAATTTTCTTAGGCCCACCTGATCAGCTTTTTGAATTCATCAAATTACTGAAACTGCTTTTCTCAAAGTCACTGATGACATTGAAATGATTAAATCGTATGGTCATTTCTTAGCATCCATTTTACTTGACCTGTCAATAGCATTATACACAATCGCTTAACCTCTCCTCCTTGAAATACTTTATCCTTTTGTGTCTGGGAGAGCACACATTCTGTGCCTTCTCAATTTCTTTCACTGGTATTTTTTACCTCTCAAACCTCTAAATATTGGAATGCTCTAGGGCTTGTTCTCATACCTCTTCTTT
The DNA here is from genome assembly GCF_949987515.2 of Delphinus delphis. Lineage (NCBI taxonomy): Eukaryota > Metazoa > Chordata > Mammalia > Artiodactyla > Delphinidae > Delphinus > Delphinus delphis. Next base: position 51,289,800 of record NC_082686.1, read on the forward strand.
CTTCTGTTTACACTCTGCCTCTTGGCAAGCCTATCCAGGTGCATGGATTTAAACACCATTTATAAGCCGGCTGCTGCCATCTTGGGCTGTGGTTGTGTACACAGCGCTTCTCCACACAGGAGCCAAGGTGTGTCCCTGCAGAAGTTCTGTGCTGAGAAAGCCAATCCAACATGTCAGGTGCAAGGCCTCTGCACACGGGCCCCTACCAACCAATGTGCAGAAGCTCCTGGGGCGGCTACACCAACCACTGAGGCACAGCTATGGAGCCCCAATCCCAAGTCGGCCAATATCCAAGGGCCAGAAACCTGATTCCTTTCTGACTTGCCCATCCTCCAGCCCTGTGGCTGACAGGGTCTTGGTGCTCCAGCCGGGTGTCAGGCCTAAGTCTCTGAGGTGACAGAGCCAAGTTCAGGACATTGGACCATTAGAGACCTCCTGGTCCCATGTAATATCAATGAGCGAGAGCTCTCCCAGAGATCTCCGTCTCAACGCTAAGACCCAGCTCCACTCAATGACCAACAAGTACAGTGCTGGACACCCCATGCCAAACAACTAGCAAGACAGAAATACAACCCCACCCATTAGCAGAGAGGCTGCCAACATCATAATAAGTTCACAGACACCCCAAAACACACCACCACACACAATCCTGCCCACCAGAAAGACAAGATCCAGCCTCATCCACCAGAACACAGCCACCAGCCCCTCCACTTACAGTGGGAAGCCTACACAGCCCACTGAACCAGCCTTACCCATTGGGGGGGCACACACCAAAAACAACGGAAACTATGAACCTCCAGCCTGTGAAAAGGAGAACCCAACCACAGTAAGTTAAGCAAAATGAGAAGACAGAGAAGTAGACAGCAGATGAAGGAGCAAAGTAAAAACCCACCAGATCAAACAAATGAAGAGGAAGAATACACTGTCTACCTGAAAAACAATTCAGAGTAATAAGAGTAAAGATGATCCAAAATCTTGGAAATAGAATGAAGAAAATACAAGAAACATTTAACAAAGACCTAGAAGAACTAAAGAGCAAACAAACAGTGATGAACAACACAATAAGTGAAATTAAAAATTCTCTAGAAGAAATCAGTAGCAGAATAACTGAGGCAGAAGAACGGATAAATGACCTGGAAGATAAAATAGTGGAGAAAACTACCACAAAGCAGAATAAAGAAAAAAGAATGAAAAGAGTTCAGGACAGTGTCAGAGACCTCTGGGACAACATTAAATGCACCAACATTCAAATTATAGGGGTCCCAAAAGAAGAAGAGAAAAAGAAAGGGACTGAGAAAATATATGAAGAGATTACAGTTGAAAATTTCCCTAATATGGGAAAGGAAGTAGTCAACCAAGTCCAGGAAGTGCACAGAGTCCCATACAGGATAAATCCAAGGAGAAACATGCAAAGACACATATTAATGAAACTATCAAAAATTAAATACAAAGAAAAACTATTAAAAGCAGCAAGGGAAAAGCAACAAATAACATGCATGGGAATCCCCATAAGGTTAACAGCTGATCTTTCAGCAGAAACTCTACAAGCCAGAAGGGAGTGGCAGCACATATTTAAAGTGATAAAAGGGATAAAACTACAACCAAGATTACTCTAGCCAGCAAGGATCTCATTCAGATTCGATGAAGAAATTAAAACCCTTACAGACAAGCAAAAGCTAAGAGAATTCAGCACCACCAAACCAGCTTTACAACAAATGCTAAAGGAAATTCTCTAGGCAGGAAATACAAGAGAAGGAAAAGAAGGAAAAGACCTACAATAACAAATCCAAAACTATTAATAAAATGGTAATAGGAACATACATATCAATAATTACCTTAAGTATAAATGGATTAAATGCTCCAACCAAAAGATATAGACTGGCTGAATGGTTACAAAAACAAGATGCATATATATACTGTCTACAAGAGACCCACTTCAGACCTAGGGACACATACAGACTGAAACTGATGGGATAGAAAAAGATATTCCATGCAAATGGAAATCAAAAGAAAGCTGGAATAGCAATTCTCATATCAGACAAAATAGACTTTAAAATAAAGACTATTACAAGAGACAAAGAAGGACACTACTTAATGATCAAGGGATCAATCCAAGAAGACATAACAACTGTAAATATTTATGCACCCAACATAGGAGCACCTCAATGCATAAAGCAAATGCCAGCAGCCATAAAATAGGAAATTGGAAGTAACACAAAAATAGTAGGGGACCTTAACACCACACTTTCACCAATGGACAGATCATCCAAAATGAAAATAAATAAGAAACACAAGTTTTAAATAACACATTAAACAAGATGGACTTAATTGTTATTTATAAGACATTACATCCAAAGACAACAGTATACTTTCTTCTCAAGTGCTCATGGAAGATTCTCCAGGATAGATCATATCTTGGGTCACTAATCAAGCCTTGGGAAATTTAAGAAAATTGAAATCATATCAAGTATCTTTTCCAACCAAAATTCTATGAGACTAGATATCAAATACAGGAAAAAATCTGTAAAAAATACAAACACATGGAGGTTAAACAATACACTACTTAATAACCAAGAGATCAGTGAAGAAATCAAAAAATACCTAAAAACAAATGACAATGAAAACACAATGACCCAAATCCTATGGGATGCAGCAAAAGCAGTTCTAAGAGGGAACTTTATAGCAATACAGTTCTACCTCAAGAAACAAGAAAAATCTCAAATAAACAACCTAACCTTACACCTAAAGCAATTAGAGAAAGAAGAACAAAAAGATACCCAAAGTTAGCAGAAGGAAAGAAATCATAAAAATCAGATCAGATATAAATGAAAAGCAAATGAAGGAAACAATAGCAAAGATCAATAAAACTTAAAGCTGCTTCTTTGAGAAGATAAAAAAATTGATAAACCATTAGCAAGACTCATCAAGAAAAAAAAGGAAAAGATTCAAATCACAGAATTAGAAATGAAAAAAGAGAAATAACAACTAACACTGCAGAATTACAAAGGATCATGAGCGATTACTACAAGCAACCATATGCCAATAAAAAGGAAAACCTGGAAGAAATGGACAAATTATTAGAAAAGCACAACCTTCTGAGACTGCACCAGGAAGAAATAGAAAATAGAAACAGACCAGTCACAAGCACTGAGATTGAAACTGTGTTAAACATCTTCCAACTAACAAAAGCTCAGGACCAAATGGCTTCACAGGTGAATTCTATCAAACATTTAAAGAAGAGCTAACACCAATTTTTCTCAAACTCTTCCAAAATATAGCAGAGGGAGGAACACTCCCAAACTCATACTAGGAGGCCACCATCATCCTGATACCAAAACCAAAGAATATCACAAAAAAAGAAAACTACAGGCCAATATCACTAATGAACATAAATGCAAAAATCCTCAACAAAATACTAGCAAACAGAATCCAAAAGCACATTAAAAGGATCATACAGGGGCTTCCCTGGTGGCGCAGTGGTTGAGAGTCTGCCTGCCGATGCAGGGGACACGGGTTTGTGCCCCAGTCCGGGAAGATCCCACATGCCGTGGAGCGGCTGGGCCCGTGAGCCATGGCCGCTGAGCCTGCACATCTGGAGCCTGTGCTCGCCAACGGGAGAGGCCACAACAGTGAGAGGCCTGCATACTGCAAAAAGAAAAAACGATCATACATCATGATCAAGTGGTGTTTATCCCAGGAATGCAAGGATTGTTCAATATATGCAAATCAATCAATGTGATACACCATATTCACAAACTGAAGGATAAAAACCATATGATCATCTCAATAGATGCAGAAAAAGCTTTTGACAAAATTCAATACCCATTTATGATAAAAACCCTCCAGAAAGTAGGCTTAGAGGGCACTTACCTCAACATAATAAAGGCCATATATGACAAATGCACAGCCAATATCATTCTCTATGGTGAAAAACTGAAACCATTTCCACTAAGATCAGGAACAAGACAAGGTTGCCCACTCTCATCACTATTACTGAACATAGTTTTGGAAGTGTTAGCCACAGCAATCAGAGAAGAAAAAGAAAAAAAATGAAATCCAAATTGGAAAAGAAGAATAAAACTGTCACTGTTTGCAGATGATATGATCCTATATAGAGATAATTCTCAAGATGCTACCAGAAAACTACTAGAGCTAATCAATGAATTTGGTAAAGTAGCAGGATACAAAATTAATGCACAGAAATCTCCTACCTTCTTATACACTAATGATGAAAAATCTGAAAGAGAAATTAAGGAAACACTCCCATTTACCATTGCAACTAAAAGAATAAAATATCTAGGAATAAACCTACCTAAGGAGACAAAAGTCCTGTATGCAGAAAACTATAAGACCCTGTTGAAAGAAATTAAAGATGATGGAGACATATACCATGTTCTTGGAGTGGAAGAATCAACATTGTGAAAATGACTATACTACCCAAAGTAATCTACAGATTCAATATGCAATCCCTATCAAATTACCAATGGTATTTTTCACAGGACTAGAACATAAAATTTCACTATTTGTATGGAAACACAAAAGACCCTGAATAGCCAAAGCAATCTTGAGAAAGAAAAACAGAGCTGGAGGAATCAGGCTCCTGGACTTCAGACTATATTACAAATCTACAGTAATCAAGACAGTATGGTACTGGCACAAAATCATAAATACAGATCAATGGAACAAGATAGAAAGCCCAGAGATAAATCCATGCACCTATGGTCACCTTATCTTTGATAAAGGAGTCAAGAATATACAATGGAGTAAAGACAACTTCTTCAATAAGTGGTGCTGGGAAAACTGGACAGCTACATGTAAAACAATGAAATTAGAACACTCTGTAACACCATATGCAAAAATAAACTCAAAGTGGATTAAAGACCTAAGTGTAAGGCCAGACATATAAAACTCTTAGAGGAAAACATAGGCAGAATACTCTCTGACATAAATCACAAAAACATCCTTTTTGATCCACCTCCTAGAGAAATGGAAATAAAAAGAAAAATAAACAAATGGGACCTAATGAAACTTAAAAGCTTTTGCACAGCAAAGGAAACCATAAACAAGATGAAAATACAACACTCAGGATGGGAGAAAATATTTGCAAATGAGGCAACTGACAAAGGATTAATCTCCAAAATATACAAGCAGCTCATGCAGCTCAATAACAAAAAAAACAAACAACCAAATCCAAAAATGGGCAGAAGACCTAAGTAGACATTTCCCCAAAGAAGATATACAGATTGCCAACAAACACATGAAAGGATGCTCAACATCGTTAATCATTAAAGAAATGCAAATCAAAACAACGAGATGTCATCTCACTCCGGTCAGAATGGCCATCATCAAAAAATCTAGAAACAATAAATGCTGGAGAGGGTGTTGAGAAAAGGGAACACTCTTTCACTGTTGGTGGGAATGTAAATTGATACAGCCACTATGGAGAACAGTATGGAGGTTCCTTAAGAAACTAAAAATAGAACTACCATACAACCCAGCAATCCCACTACTTGGCATATACCCTGAGAAAACCATAACTCAAAAGGGTCATGTAACCACAATGTTCATTGCAGCTCTATTTACAATAGCCAGGACATGGAAGCAATCTAAGTGTCCATCGACAGATGAATGGATGAATATGTAGCACATATATACAATGTAATATTACTCAGCCATAAAAATAAACAAAACTCAGTTATTTGTAGTGAGGTGGATGGACCTAGAATCTGTCCTATGGAGTGAAGTCAGAAAGAGTAAAACAAGTACCGTATGCTAACACATATATATGGGAAAAAAAAATGTTCTAATGAACCTAGGTGCAGGACAGGAATAAAGACGCAGGTGTAGAGAATGGATTTGAGGATGCAGGATGGGGGGAAGGGTAAGCTGGGATGAAGTGAGAGAGTGGCATTGATATATATACACTACCAAATGTAAAATAGATAGCTAGTGGGAAGCAGCCGCATAGCATGGGGCGATCAGCTCTGTGCTTTGTGACCACCTAGAGGCGTGAGATAGGGAGGATGGGCGGGAGGGGATATGGGAATATATGTATGTGTTTAGCTGATTCACTTTGTTATAGAGCAGAAAGTAACACAACATTGTAAACAATTATACTCCAATGAAGATGTTAAAAATAAAATAAAAGAAAATAAATACCATTTATGCTCATGAATTCTTAATGTATAACTTCATCCCAGAACTATCTCCTGAAATATAGATATATGTCTATGGTATATATATATATATATATATATATATATATATATATATAAACACACACACACACACACACACAATTGCCTCTTTGATATCTTCACTTCAATATATAATAGAAATCTCCAATTTAACATGTTCAAACCGAACTTCTGCTTTCCCCTTGCATAACTAATCAGTACCTTCTTAGGTCTTACACATTTCAGCTTATAGCAGCAAGATTCCTCCAGTTACTTAGACCAAAATCTTTGTCATCTTTCACTCCTCTTTTTCTTTTCTTCAACCTCCACACCTATGTATTCCTACAGATCCTGTCATCTCTACCTTCAAAATATATCCAAGTTGTTGTTTAATAGTTACAGAGTTTCAACTTTGCAAGGTGAAAAGAGCTCTGGAGGTTGGTTGCACAACAGTGTGAATGAAGTACTACCAAACTGTATATTTTTAAATGTTTGAAATGGTAAATTTTATGTTATGTGTATTTCAGTGCAATTAAAAGTAATTTAAAAAAAACCTCAGCAAGTACCAAAAAAAAAAAAAAAATAAGTCCAGAATTTGACCAGTCCAAAGTGCTGAAAGTGCTGGCACTCTAAATACCCTAAGCCAGATCACTATCACATGTTGCTAGGATTCCTACAATAATTTTCTAATAGGTCTCTCTGCTTCTGCCCCTGTTTCCTTGCAATTTCTTTTTCAACAGCCAAAGTGCTCTTATTAAAATGTGTCAGATCATGACTTTCCTCTAATGGTCTCCCCTCTCACTTAGGGTAAAATCTAAAGTCATTGGTATGACCTATAATGCACCACGTGATCTGGCCTTGGTACTTCCTTTATCTCATCTTCTCTGACTCACCTGTTTACTCCCTCTGCTTCAGCCACCCTGTCCTCTTTGCAGTTTATCTGACACTCCTACTTAAGATCTTTGTGCTTCTTTTCCTACTACCTGATACCTATAAGGCTAATTCCCTTACTTCCTTAAGACCTTTACTTTAAAATTTATCAGCTCAGTGAGTTAAGTTTTAACATCAACATCTGTGAGTGGTTGACATTTTCTTTCTCTTTCTCTCCTTTATGTATTATCCTTAGCTCTATGTAAATCCAAACAGAGTAACTGTTGTAATAGAAACAAAATAAAACAAGAAACCCAAAGAGTTGCAGTGGCTTAACTCAATAAAAATGTATTCTCATGAATATCAGAGACCAATGTGAATCAGCGGAGTGGGATCCTTTCAATTTTGTTCTCATCTGTATTCACATAGGTAATAGGGAAAGAGAATACTATTTTCAAAAACAACAACAATTTCTCCCATCCTATATGCTCTTCTTGAAAAGTGATACTGACACTTCTTCACTCAGAGGTGGATCTATGTTCCCTTCCTTTGAACTGGGTGTACTTATTAGTATGAAATAAGTGACATAATGTGACTTTCGAAGTTAAGTCTTGTTCACTTGGGATGTTCCAACATCTGTGCTGTGAGGAAGCCAAGTGTACATGGACAGATAATGTTTTAGTCTTCTGGTACAGAATTCCAGATAAATTCCCAAATTACAGCCAGTATTAGCCAGTATCAGACAAGTGAGTGAAGTAGTTTCTGCATTGAGATCCCAGACATAGAATCATCTCCAGCCACCTAGTATTGCCAACTAAGAACAGAGACTTGCAGAGACAAACCATCCCTGATCGTCCTTGTCCACATTTCTCATCTATAGACTCCATGAGCATAATAAAATTGTTTCAGACCATTAAATTTGGAAGTGATTTGTTTTGCAGCATTAGATAACTGGAACAGAGCAAGAACTTAAAGAAAGCACATCTACTTTTAGCCATTTTGGCTGAGACCACATCATTTCTACTTTCATTCCTTTGATCAAATTCAGTCATTTGGCTCCATTTAACCACTAGGGATCCAGCCACATTGGAAGTCTGGGAAATGTAGTCTCATGGTGTGGCTAAGAATGTGATGAAGATGTTGTTATGCACTGTCAGCCTTCCCATAGCCCTTCACAATTTACCATACTGTATGTTATTTATTTATCTTTATTTTCTGACTTCTAAAGCAGAAGACAAGCAGCATGCTCATTAGATTGTTTTCTGATTTGCCCACTTTTTCCTGGCACATAGTGGGTGTATATTAAGTGATTGTTAGATTGAAGGGAATTTTTGATGCAAAAGTTAGCTTTTTAATGATAGAGTGAATGGATTTCTGGTTGATGCATTTTCTGTAAATTTACCCTGCAGTCCCCTTCATATCTCAATCAAAGAAACCACACCAACCTTACTTACATTTAGATAGTTTTTACTTATAACATTACTTTTATTTAAAATGATATCTATTTTTAAGGATTAGGAATTATCCAAGGCATATACACTAGAAGACAGCAATCTTGGGGTCAGTTTCAGACTTCTGCCTACCAGGATGCCAAAAAATAACCAAAAAAATTAATGGCACCATTGCCCCCTCAATGTTACAGAACTGCCCTCATCCCATAAGAAATCTGAGGGCATGTGACCTGTGACTGAATGAAGTTGCTAGCATCAATTCTTATTGGTGATAAATAACAAAAATTCAACTGAGTAAATTTGACGGTCTAATAGGCTTTATTAAATGATTCATGAATTGGGCAGCACCCCATCTAGCCATAGAAAAAAGCTCTGCCAAGCTGCAGGAAAAAAAAAAAAAAGTTTTAAAGGCAGAGAGGGAGTGGAAAAAAGAAAATCATTAGCAAAGAATACATTGTTTTAGGCAAGACCGCCCTCCTACAGGGGATGGAAAGTGTCTATCAGTCTATCTCAGTGCCGACCAGGACATTTCAGGTTGTCTAGTCATATTTCTGAGGAAGGTTTAAACTAATTATGTTAGGCATTACGTCTTGGTGGGACCTAGCCTAAGTGACTCCATTTTGGGCCTGTTGTTTCTTTTTTAACATTAGTTACAGGTAAAACTTTTTTTATTATTTAAATTAAAACAATACAAGCAGAAGCTCTAACGTTTTGTTCCCCTATACAATGGACCAGCATGTGTATATTTTAGCATATAATCACTTTAATTTTGATTCCATCCATAAAAGGTATGTACACATCAAAAATTCGAAATTGTTTTGGTGGATCCCATGGTCTCTATAGATACAAGCATGTTAGATGGGTCCTGGTATGTTGTATCTGAACAGTACCCAGGATATAGTAAATCCTCAGTAGAAAGTTATTGGATCAATAAATAAGGAATTGAGGAGATTGTGAGGAGAAGCTTGCCTTAAGAGAAAAAAGTAGTGGCTATAAGCTTAGGACCAAAGCAAGGGCTTGTCTGTTAAAAGAAATTTAACACTAGAGGATTGCACAGGAGGACATTACTAAAAATCTCATTAGATATGCCTCCCTCCTGCTTCCTCTCATCCACTATTTTTTTTTGGAAAACAGGTATCATTTGAATTAACAAGAAAGAGTAAGGTTATTAGAATCTCTGTATGATACAAAGAACAGAGGACAGCATAATTTTATGGTCAATGTAATTTTCTGTATCACCCATTAATTGGTAAAATGACTGTTAAGAGGAAAAATTAAACAATGGAAATAGTCAAGTCACAAAGGATCACAAAGAGTAGTATACAAAAATAGTCAAGAGACCAGAGCAGCTAAAACCAGAGCAAATGTAGGCATTGCAAGTTACAAGACCAGCTTCTGAAGCTGGAAAAAAGGATTATCAAGGAATACAGAAACTCAGCCTAAGCTAAAAAACTGTTGTTATTAATCTGTTGTGCTCCCCTTCTGGCCGTTGAAGCCTGGGGATACAGCTAGAAAAATAAATAACAAGCTCTAGAAAAGTGACCTTCTCTAGTCAACCTTTGAGCATGACTTAAAGCCTCTTGTGCCTTTCAGACAATAATCTTTTTGTTTTATTAGAACAGAAACTGGGAGGGAGGAAATTTTTATTGGGGCTTATGTCCTTCAGAGGCCAGGGACTACTTATCTCGAATAGAGACAATTCATGATTTTGAAGCTTGATCTCTCTCTCTCTCTCTCTCTCTCTCTCTCTCTCTCTCTCTCTCTCTCTATATATATATATATATATATATATATATGTTCATACATAATTTTATCTAACTTTTCCTTAACATAATTCTTATAATACTGTTATTTGCCTTCTCTCTCCTATGAATATGCACAGACACTGACTACTTTTTAAATAAGAAACACCATTTTTCTCCCTTTTTCTTTGTTTTTTTTTTTTTTTTTTTTTTTTTTTTTTTTTTGCGGTACGCGGGCCTCTCGCTGTTGTGGCCTCTCCCGTTGCGGAGCACAGGCTCTGAATGCGCAGGCCCAGCAGCCATGGCTCACGGGCCCAGCCACTTCGCGGCATGTGGGATCCTCCCAGACCGGGGCACGAACCCATGTCCCCTGCATCGGCAGGCGGACTCTCAACCACTGCGCCACCAGGGAAGCCCTTTCTTTGTTTTTTTAAATGACTTTCAGTATATTTTCTACTCACTATTTGTTTCCAGCTACAGACAGCTACATACATAGACTTATTCTTTATTTTTATTAATGCTTTTGGTCTTGTTATTTTTTTTCTGATTCTCTATTAACATTGGATAGTCTAAACTTTTCTTATCTCTGCACTAATGGCACCTGCATGTGGGTTCAAAATTTTTCATGTTAAAGCAGTGGCAATTTTTGTTATAGAGTCCATGGTTATGTTTCACATAAAATAAATAATAGATACATTAAGAGATGTGCCATTAAAAATAAGGATATTCAAGTGCTATCCACAAAGTGCTGCAAGTGGAGCATAAGACTAAATGTAGACAGGAACTTAGGGAATATTAAATGACAGAAACACCTACATAATGAAAGTTTGTTTCTTAAGGATACAGTTTTTAAAGGACAATTTCAAACTATTAACCTATTTGGGGGGAAAATTCTACTTTTAATACTTTAAAGGAATTGTGATTATTCCTTAGATATGCATGCATTTATATGTTTCACTACTCTAAAGGAAAAGTTCTGTTATTATACAAAAAGGAAAGAAAAAGCTGAGTAATAGCTCAAATTGTAGTTCTAATTTATAATTCTTGTAGTCAATTCTGTGTCCCTGAAATTTGTGACACTTCTTATTGTCATTTAATTAACTATCCTCCCCCCACCCCCAGCTTTCTACCTGTGGCTGTAAATATATCTCCACGCTTCTAAAGGCCATTTGTTTTCTGGCAGTAAACTACCTGCTTGTAAGTCCTACACATGTAAGGAGACTGGATAAAGTGAAGAGCAAGTTAATCTACCCAGAGGTATAATTACAAAAGGATAAAGCAAATTTAAAAATGTTTACTTCATAGGGTGCATTCAACAGAATCACAATTTATCTGGCTTTGTATTATTTATTACTACCTGATAACAAAGTAGAAATCATGGCATTTATTACCACTAAGAACATGATTTATAGGAGGTATTGATGAACTATAGTGTAGAATGCCAAAATCCAAATTTCCATTTTATTGGGTTACTCAATAAAGCACTTAATTGAAAAGGGCCCTGACTGCCTGGGGGAAATGTGAGGCCACCAAGAAACATAATGGAACTGTCCTCTGTCCTCTCATTGTAGTTCAAGGCCCTAGAAACCTGGGACAAATTCACTAAAATTTTCCATATAGGCAAAGATCAGATATTTCAACTGACACTTCTAATTTAGAAGTTACCTCTACTGAATATGCTGTGTCAGATAATTTGAGTTTCAGATCTCTGTAACATAGAGTGTCAGGCAGTAGGGTGGTTGATTCTACTGATTCTGGAGTCAGGCTGCTTGTGTTCAAATGCTGCTTTACCACTTTATGATTTTCTGAATCAGTTCATCTCACTGTGCCGATTTCCTCAACTGTTAAATTGAGGTAATAATAGAACCCATTTTATAAAATTATTTGGAAGACTAACAAATTATATATGTAAAATGCTTTGATCAGTGCTTTGTACATAGTATATGTTCAATAAATGTTAACTAATCCTAAGATCAATGCAACAACTCAATTCATTTTATTACATCCTGATATTGACACGAGATTTTCATTTTCTTTCCCTCACCTTTAAATTTTAAGACTGCTGACTCTACTTTATTAATGCCTGGTTATACTCTTTCCATGTAATCTGCCTTTCACACCTCCAGTATACTCAAATTGGTTTTCTGTATTTCACTGCAAGAATTAAAAAGCTATCATGGAGTAATGGAAAGAGCAAGGGTTTTGAAATCGTACTGGCTTAAGTTTAAACCTCAGTTCTCGAAAATATCTGTGTCCCTGTGGAGTTGCTTAACTGCTTTGAGCCTCAGCTTCCACATCTACAAGATGTACTTCATTTGAATTAAATGAGAAAAAATACCTGGGAAAGTGACTGATACATATTAGATGCTCAGTAAATAGTTTTCTTTCTAGCTTACCTTTTATCCCTAAAGTCAAAGAGTCTGTTCAGTCTTCACTGAAATCTTTATCCACTACAGTGTCATTCCAGCATTTGAAAAATTCTTTACATTCTTCATGAAGATCTCAATATCATTCCTTTCATAACATGGTCCTTTATTTCCCCACAATGTGTTGAGCATTCTTCCATGACTCCCTTCTACCACTTTAACTTTGATGTGAAACTTTTCTTTCAAATTCCACATCAAGCCCACAAATAATTCTCTAATACCCTTCATGTAGATTTCATCCTCTGATATGACATCAGAATCCAAGGCTTTGTAGATCATTCCATAATCTAGACCATTAAACTAGAATGTCTATAGAGATTCTAACATCCAAAGAGGTACTTTGCTATCATATTTTAGGTCATAAAAATTTCCTAAATATCCTATATTAATATCTTTTAAAATTCTTTTTTTTAATTTTGTTTTACAATATCTCCCCTGTGATCTGTGTTTCTCTTTATCCTATACAATATTTTGGGATTAATAGTCTAATTTCAGTTGACTTAAAATTGTAAAGGGTCAAATTACTCATCCTGATATTATTAAAGAAGACAAAAACAAAATCCATAAATTTACTCTTCCAGTATCATCAGTCACCCTCTCTCTATAGCCCTAAACACTTGACTTGCCTATCTTCTGACACTGCTGCTGCAGTCACTTTAGATTTATTCTCTCCCCTCAATCTTTAGAACACCTCTCTATGTAATAAACACAAAGATATGATTTCACCCAAGAAACATCATTCCCCTTTCCCTCTTTCTCACAGCTATTTAAGGATAGTTATCATTAACTTCTTTGCTTTTCTTACTTGACTAAACTCTGAGTTCCTTGAAAATATGGTCTTAACTATTGTTTGAATCGATATAATGTAATGAAGAAAACACTGCATTGGAATAAAACAGAGCTAAATCCCAGTCTCTACCCTATTACTTTCAAATTTTAAAACTTAAAGTTACTTTACCTTTGGAACATTAGTTCTTCACCTATGAAACAGATGTGCTACGCCCTACATCAGAGTATAAAGACACATGGAAAGTTATGAATAGTATTTGTTTACCTATTCTTTACCAACTTTCCTTCCACTATAAAAAACCCTGAAGTGGTTGGTAATAAGCCTTGAATATAGTGAGTACTCAGGAAGTTTTCAGAGCAAGAATAAATTATAAATATGCTCTAAATATTATACATTATTTTAAATATTAAATATAATATAACCTTAATATTTATTTAATATTAATTTTAAAGTTGAAATATATAGCATTCATTCAGATAACTCAAAATATCTCATGATAATTTCATAAAATTTTTATAATTTCCTGTAAAAATGACCAAAATTTCTGCTGATATTTTAATTTTTCATAGGCAAGCACAGGTATTCCTGAAATGACATTGGAATACAAAAGGGACTGGCTTAGGAAAACTTTCAAGTGGATATTTTTCTACTGAGGTTGTCCATATGCTACATTTTCAAAACTCTTAGTTACTGTATGAAAATTATCATATTTTAACTGAAATAGTAATACTTCAAAACATCTCTCTGGCCTGGTCTTTTTCTGTACCAGCTGCTATAAGAAAGCCTGCATAGAGCAAATTTGTAAAAATTTAAATTTATCTTTAATTCAAATGGATGCTAATTTTTCTCAGATATTAGAATGATTTTCTGGAAGAAATATCCATTACAAAAATTGATATTATAGAACATAAAATATCTTAATAATTTAATCATTCTCCCAGATGAAATGTAAATCTCTCATACACACACACACACACACACACACACACACACACACACACACACTTTAGCTTCTCAGAAAGCTCCCTGACTAGTTAGTGCATGAACAATTTATATCAAATTTTCAAGAAACAGATAATTTCCAGACCAATGTGCCAGTCAGGGTATAGTGAATAGTAGGAATTTCTGCCTGAGAACAAAATCCCATCACTGTAATAGGGGGAAAGTCAGATCTGAAGCACATCTTCTCTAGGGAAAAAGAAATAAAAACTCTACCTTAAATATGTTAGGAATCAGGGATAATTTGACTAGCCACATTAATCAGGGATAATTTGACTAGCCATTTAATTAAATAGAAGAGAATAATCAATTTCTTGAAAGGATAAAGTGGCTAAAATAATAAAAGGAAGAGGCTAACAGGCCGATAGAGGAAGGATAAGAAACAAGGCAACAATGGTGATCTTAGCAGCAGGAACTCTTTAATATATCTCTAGACTTAAGGTATTGCCATTAGGATGATTTATCTTCTTGCGTGACTTCATTTAAAATTCAAATTCCCATGAAAAAGATAGGATGAAATTCAACTTGTCTGCTTCCCGAGATTGGGTTCTATTTTTTGCTTTTACTCACTTCTCTTGCCTTGAATGCACAAGATGTTTGCCATCTGGTAATTATCTAGTAAAAGAGTTTAGGGAGGAGGAAACAACTTAACTTAGGCCATGTTCCTAGTTACATTCTTCAGCCCAGTGGATTTGAGAACACTGTTCTGAGATTATGGAAACCTGATTAAAAATAAAAAGCATTTTTATTTTCCAATTATCATCACCACTTAGCTTATGATTACTTAAGGAAAACCATAGGAAACATGAGTGGTTTAAGAATAAATTAGATTTTCCCTAGGATAAAGGGATATTACAAGAGATAGAAGAATGGAACTATAAGAAACTATTAAAAAACACTCATGGAGGGGGTAATATGTTTGCAAATATAAAAGAACATTGAGGGCTTCCCTGGTGGCGCAGTGGTTGAGAGTCCACCTGCTGATGCAGGGGACACGGGTTCGTGCCCCGGTCTGGAAAGATCCCACATGCCGCGGAGCGGCTGGGCCCGTGAGCCATGGCCGCTGAGCCTGCGCATCCGGAGCCTGTTCTCCGCAACGGGAGAGGCCACAACAGTGAGAGGCCCACGTACCGCAAAAAAAAAGAACATTGATTGTGAAGAGCAGCAATAATAACTATGTCATATGAGCTTTATAACATCTGTAGAAGTACACTGTATAAAAATAGCTCAAAGATCTGACGTGGTTTAAACAAGTCTCTAAAGCTTCATGTCTATCCTACCAGACTAATGACCATTCTCATGTGAATAAGTGCAAATTCCTAGTACATTAAGGATAGTCTTCCTTCCTTCCTTCCTCCCTCCCTTCCTTCCTTCCTCCCTCCCTTCCTCTCTCCTTCTCTTCCTTTCCTTTCTTTCCTTCCTTCCTTCCTTCCTTCCCTCCCTCCTTCCCTCCTTCCCTCCTTCCTTCCTTCCTTCCTCCCTCCCTTCCTCCCTCCTTCTCTTCCTTTCCTTTCTTTCCTTCCTTCCTTCCTGCCTTCCTGCCTTCCTTCCTTCCTTCCTTTCTCTCTCTCTCTCTCTTTCTTTCTTTCTTTGTCTTAAACAGCAGAAATTAATCTTATAATCCTAGATGCCCAAGATATATGTGTTTGGCTTATATATGACTGTCTTCTCCCTGTGTCTTTTTTTTAAAATTGAGATATAGTTGATATACAGTCTTCTCTTCCTCATGAAAATGATCATTATTTGCCTTTAAAAATTAATAACACCTTACATATTTGTCCTTTACAGAAATAATATCATTTCTCCAATACACTTTTCCAACATGAATTACATAGAAACATAACTCCAGAGCAATTGTTATAAAAGTATAACTCATTGCTTTTAAGTGCTGAATAGTGTATTATGTATTTGCTAGAATTTATCTAACAGTTCTGTTACAGAGAACTATGTTAACTCCTTCCATTGCTCTAGATCTTATTTTATACCCTATAATAATATTTTAAACTGTTTCTCATACAAGTCGTATTTCTTTCCTTTCTTGTTAAATTAATTCTAAGTTTTATAGTTTTTAACAATATTGTGAACAGAGTATTTTTTAAACTTTTATTTCTAATTGGTAATGTCTAGTATGGAAAAAATTTTATATCCTGTTACCTTAACAAATTAACTTATTAATAATAGAATGTTTTAATATGTTGATAATTAGATTATTTCCAAATAAGGATAATTATAACCCCTCTTCTGTGATTGTCAATTATTTCATTTTCCTTTCCAATTTTATTACCTAGAAACAGCCAAACAATTTTGAAATAGAATAATGATAATTAGCCTCTTTTGTTCCTAAAATTTAATGTAACACTTTTAGGATTTTTCCCCTTTGTAAATAGGCTTTTATTAAGTATTGAGCCATATTTATATTATTTGCTTAAAGTCTATTTTACTTAAATATTTGTTACAAGTAAACATAATACATTTGTAATGCAGTTATAAAAAAGAATAAGTTATATCTATACCAATTTACAAAAGGCTGTATTTTATCAGATGATTTGTTTTCTAGCATATATTATGAAAGTAAATATCTTCTGTCCTTTTTGTCGATATAATGCACTATATTAATGTATTTCCTGATGTTAAACTCTTTCATTCCTGAAATAAATGCTTTTATCTATAGGGTATTTTAGTAGCAATGGAACTAGCCTATCCATCATATCTATCGTGAATTATTAAGTTACAAATTAATATGAAAAAAGTATCCATTTTTGGATTATTATTAAAACATATGACAAGTACTCCATTAAAAACTATTGTGTTTGCATATTTGGTACCATTTAATGAATAACAGATACTTTGATGGTACAGATATTTTGCTTTATACATTTATATCTATATTCTGAATTGAGATGGATCTGGATAATAATTCTGAATATTTTATAAGTTTGCTGATAACACTAAATGAGTTCACATGTATGAAGCACTTAGAACAATGCCTGGGCATAGTAAGCATTAAAACATGTCTGTCTGTTTTCTCCATCCATGTTCAGGTGCTTTGGTGGTGGCTAGGCAGAGGCAGAAGTTTGGGATTCACAAAGAGCAGGATTTTTCCAAGTGAGTAAGACTGAGGGAAAGATGGAAAAATTTGAGAGTATTTCCATGAGTGTAACTATAATTTCCTTCATGGAATCTGTAATAATTTAGATAAGTAGGATAGTGAGAATAGGAAATATATGATGGGCAGTGAAAAGGTGTTGGATCAGTAGATTTGATGACCTTAATGGTATAAAAGATTTTCATATTTGATGTACTAGAAGGAAACCTGTACTGAAAGTGGCGTGTGTGTGTTTTAGAGAACAGAATTCTCCAAATCAAGATAGTGGGGGCAGTGTGGTTTTTGGTGATGATGAAGTTTATCCATAGGAGTAAAATACTTGGGATGAAATAATGGTCACTATCTTTGGAAGAGAGATGATCAACAAAATCAGAATCCCAGGTAGTGTATGGATCATTATACATTTTGAAATTGTCAATTATCATGATAAGACTAATGGTAAAGAAAAAGAGAGTCACCCAGGTGCTAAACTACTTGGTGAGTAAGGGAAAACAGTAGGAAATTAGTTAGAAAAAACATAAGGAAATGCTAGTATTTGGTATAGTCAGAAGAAACATACTTCAAGGACTGAGGTTGATTTTATTATTAATATCCTCACTGTCCTTATTTTTATTTTAACTGGCTTTGCCACATTCTGGAAGTAGCATTTTAAAAATCACCACCTGTAATTATATTTTTGTCAGGTCCTTGATGTATTTCTAGGAATATTTCCTTTTTACATGTTATGGCTATTATTCTTCTGTACAAAAACATTTATAGATTTAATTTTTTTTTCCTAAATTATACCTATTATTATTACATAATGTCTTCCTGGGTCCCACTTTGCACTTAATGTTTTGACCTTAAATTTCACATTTTTTGCTGTAATATTGCTACTCAGGTTTTTACCAGTTTCTAAAATATTTACTCATCTCTCAACTTTAACCATTTTTTACCTATTTTAGATTTTTGTTTTATTTCTTATAAAAAGATATAGCTGGAATTAATTTCTAATCTATTAATGCAGCCTCTGTATTTAAAGGAATATTTAGTATATTCACAAATGATGTATTAATGAGTATACTTTAATTTATGCCTTCTGTCTTGCTTTTTCTTTAATTTTGACTTTGCTGTTTTCTGTTTTTCATTGTTATTGGCTTAGTAACTATTGATTTCTTTTTCTGTTCTGATTAATCAGAAAAATTAAAAATTTTTCAAGAATCATTTTAATTTAATTTTATGAATTAATAGACTATATATTTATAACTTTTAAGGTTGTAGCAAAATTGAGTAGAAAATAGAGTGTTCTTGTATATCTCCTCTCCCCCCGACACACAGCCTCTATCATCATTAACACACTAGTGTTGTAAATTTGCTATAATCAATAAACCATTATTGTCACGTCATTATCAGCTAAAGTCCATATTTGCATTAGGCTTCATTCTTTGTGCTATATAATCTGTGAGTTCAGACAAATGTATAATGACATGTGCCCTCCATTATATTTTTATATAGAAGAGTTTTACTAACCTAAAAATCCCTGTGCTCCAAGTACTCATCTTTCCTTCCTCTCAACCCTTGACAACCACTGATCTTTTTACATTCTCCATAGTTTTGCTTTTCCAGAATGTCTTCTAGTTGGAATTTTACAGTATGTAGCCATTTTAGATTGACATCTACTTAGTAATAGTATTTAAGATAACTCTGTGTCATTTCATGGTTTGATAGCTTCCTTCTTTTTAGTGCTGAGTAACATTCCAATATCTGGATGTGCTATAGCTTATTTACCCATTCACCTACTGAAGGGTATGTTGGTTGCTTCCAAATTTTGGCTGTTATAAATAAAGCTACTATAAATACAAACATGATGGAGGATGAATAAGAAGTTACTGCTTAATGGATACAGAATTTGGAAGTGGCTGATGAAAATGATCTGGAATTAGATAGTGGTAATGGTTGTACAACATTATGAATATACTTAAAACTACTGAATTATATATTCTAAAGTGGTAAATCTACCTATGTATCTATCTATCTATCTACCTACCTAGAGAAAGAGGAGGAAGGAAGTGGGGGCAGAGAGAGAAAGAGAGAAGGAGAGAGAGAATGAACTAGATATTCTGCTTCTAGCATAAGTGGGATAACCAATATCAAGTTAACATCATCACTGAAAGCAACTACAAAACTGAAGTTAAAAAAAAGAAAGAACAGGGCTTCCCTGGTGGTGCAGTGGTTGTGAGTCCACCTACCGATGCAGGGGACACGGGTTCGTGCCCCAGTCCGGGAGGATCCCATGTGCCGCAGAGCGGCTGGGCCCGTGAGCCATGGCTGCTAGGCCTGCGTGTCCGGGGCCTGTGCTCCGCAGCGGGAGAGGCCACAGCAGTGAGAGGCCCGTGTACCGCAAAAAAAATAAAAATAAAAAGAACTATTTCATGGGATTATATAACAGCTAATATGGTTGTAACTTGAACATCTGTTCATCACAGATACCATTAAAAGGCAATCTATAAAGTAAAATATAGTATTTGCAACTATATATTTGTACATCTGCATACACACAAATGACAGATGATTCATCTGACAAATAACTCTGAATGAGAATATATAAGAACTGCTAAAAATCACTAAGATAAAGACAGACAACTCAATATAAAAATAGCAAAAAATTTGAACAGATACTTTACAAGAGAAGATATCTAAATGGAAAATAAGCACATGAAAATTGGTATCACTAATTATCAGAGATATGGCCATTAAAACCACTTTGTAATAACTCTACACCCAACAAATTGGCAAAAGTAAAGAACCAAAATGGCAAGAGTTGGAAAGAATGTGGAGTAACTGGAATTCTAATATAACGTTCTTTGGAATGTAAGCTGGTACAGCTATTTTGGACAATTCTATGGAAGAGTGTACTAAAGATGAATATGTGCATGACTCTTGACTTAGCAATTCTTCTAGGTATACACCCACAAGAAATGCATGCATATGTTCACTTGTAGAAATGTATAAGCATGTACATGTTCATAGAAGCATTAACCTTAAGATTCCAAAACAATAAATGCATTAAATCTCTACCAACAGTAGAGATATACTGGTAAGATATACAGGTAAATTGTGGGATCTTCATACAATGGAATGCAGAGTAATAAAAGGGAATAAACTACTACTACATGTAACAATAAGGATGTGTCTCTAGGAGAACTTCAAGATGGCAGAGGAGTAAGACGTGGTGATCACCTTCCTCCCCCAAAATACATCAGAAATACATCTACATGTGGAACAACTCCTACAGAACACCTACTGAATGCTGGCAGAAGAACTCAAATTTCCCAAAATGCAAGAAACCCCCCACATTCCTGGGTAAGGCATAAGAAAAAAATAGACACAAAAGAATAGAGACAGGACCTGCACCACTGGGAGGGAGCTGTGAAGGAGGAAAAGTTTCCACACACTAGGAAGCCCCTTCACTGGTGGGGACGGGGCGGAGGGGGCAGGGGGTAAGCCTCAGAGCCATGGAGGAGAGCACAGCAACAGGGGTGCAGGGGGCAAAGCAAAGAGACTCCCGCACAGAGGATCGGTGCCCACCAACACTCACCAGCCTGAGAGGCTGGTCTACCCACCTGCTGGGGCGGGTGGGGGCTGGGAGCTGAGGCTCAGGCATTGGATTTCAGATTCCAGGGAGGGGACTGGGGTTGGCTGCGTGAACACAGCCTGAATGGGGCTAGTGTTCCACAGCTAGCTGGGAGGGAGTCTGGGAAAAAAGTCTGGACCTGCCTAAGAGGCAAGAGACCATTGTTTCAGGGTGCACGAGGAGAAGGGATTCAGAGTACTGCCTAAACAAGCTCCAGAGATGGGAGCGAGCCACGGCTATCAGCACGGACACAAGAGACGGGCATGAAATGCTAAGAATGCTGCTGCAGCCACCAAGAAGCCTGTGTGCAAGCACAGGTCACTATCCACACATCCTGTACCAGGAGCCTGTGCCATCCCACAATCCGAACCTCTCCCTCCCCCCTCGCCTGAGTGAGCCAGAGCCCCCAATCAGCTGCTACTTTAACCCCATCCTGTCTGCATGGGGAACAGACTCCTTCAAGCAACCTACAAGCAGAGGCGGAACCAAATCCAAAGCTGAACCCCAGGAGATGTGCAAACAAAGAAGAGAAATGGAAATTTCTCTCAGCAGCCTCAGGAGCAGCAGATTAAATCTCCACAATCAACTTGATATACCCTGCATCTGTGGAATACCTGAATAGACAGTGAATCACACCAAAACTGACTGGTTTCTGGTTTTATGTTTATCTTAGTTTAGTATTTAGAGTTTATTATGATTGGTAGATTTGTTTATTGATTTGGTTGTTCTCTTCCTTTTTTGATTTTTATATATAGATATATATTTTTTCTTCATTTTTCTCTTTTTGTTAGTGTCTATGTGTATGCTTCTTTGTGTGATTTTGTCTGTATACCTTTGCTTTTACCATTTGTGCTAGGGTTCTGTCTGTTAGTTTTTTGCTTTTTTTTTAGTATAGTTTTTAGCACTTGTTATCATTGCTGGATTTGTTTTTTGGTTTGGTTGCTCTCTTCTTTCTTTCCTTCTTTTATTACTTTTTAATTTTTAATTGAATAACTTTATTTCTTTTTATTTTCTTTCTTTCTTTCTTTCTTTCTTTTTTTCTTTCTTTTTTTCTCCCTTCTGAGCCGTGTGGCTCACAGGGTCTTGGTGCTCTGGCCGGGTGTCAGGCCTGTGCCTCTGAGGTGGGAGAGCTGAGTTCAGGATGTTGGTCCACCACAGACCTCCCAGTTCCATGTAATATCAAACAGTGAGATCTCTCCCAGAGATCTCCATTTCAACACTAAGACCCAGCTCCACTCATCAACCAGCAAGCTACAGTGCTGGACACCCTATGCCAAACGACTACCAAGACAGGAGCACAAACACACCCATTTGCAGAGAGGCTACTTAAATCATAATAAGGTCACAGACACCCCAAAACACACTACAGGACGTGGTCCTGCCCACCAGAAAGATAAGATCCAGCCTCATAAACCAGAGCACAGGAACCAGTCCCCTCCATTAGGAAGCCTACACAACAAACTGAACCAACCTTAGCACTAGGGACAGACATCAAAAACAATGGGAACTACCAACCTACAGCCTGCAAAAAGGAGACCCCAAACACAGTGAGTTAAGCAGAATGAGAAGACAAAGAAACACACAGCAGATGAAGGAGCAAGGTAAAAACCCACCAGACCAAACAAATGAAGAGAAAATAGGCAGTCTACCTGAAAAAGAATTCAGAGTAATGATAGTAAAGATGATCCAAAATCTTGGAATAGAATGGAGAAAACACAAGAAACATTTAACAAGCACCTAGAAGAACTATAGAGGAAACAAACAATGATGAATCACACAATAAATGAAATTAAGAATTCTCTAGAAGGAATCAATAGCAGAATAAATGAGGGAGAAAAATGGATAAATGACCTGGAAGATAAAATAGTGGAAATAACTACTGCAGAGCAGAATAAAGAAAAAAGAATGAAAAGAATTCAGGACTGTGTCAGAGACCTCTGGGACAGAATTAAACACACCAACATCAAATCATAGGGGTCCCAGAAGAAGAAGAGAAAAAGAAAGGGACTGAGAAAATATTTGAAGAGATGGTAGTTGAAAACTTCCCTAATATGGGAAAGGAACTAGTTAATCAAGTCCAGGAAGCACAGAGAGTCCCATACAGGATAAAACCAAGGAGAAACATGCCAAGATACATATTAATCAAACTATCAAAAACTAAATACAAAGGAAAATTATTAAAAGCAGCAAGGGAAAAATAACATACAAGGGAAAAAAAAAAGAAAACATACAAGAGAATCCCCATAAGGTTAACAGCTGATCTTTCAGCAGAAGCTCTGCAAGCCAGAAGGGAGTGGCAGGACATATTTAAAGTGATAAAGGGAAAAACCTACCACCAAGATTATTCTACTCAGCAAGGATCTCATTCAGATTCAATGGAGAAATTAAAAGCTTTACAGACAAGCAAAAACTAAGAGAATTGGGCACAACCAAACCAGCTTTACAAGAAATACTAAAGGAACTTCTCTAGGCAGGAAACACAAGAGAAAGAAAAGACCTACAATAACAAACCCAAAACAAATAAGAAAATCGTAATCGGAACATACATATCAATAATTACCTTATATAAATGGATTAAATGCTCCAACCAAAAGACATAGACTGGCTGAATGGATACAAAAACAAGGCCCAAACATATGCTATCTACAAGAGACGCACTTCAGAACTAGGGAACCTTACAGACTGAAAGTGAGGGGATGGAAAAAGATATTCCATGCAAATGGAAGTCAAGAGAAAGCTGGAATAGCAATTCTCATATCAGACAAAACGACTTTAAAATAACGACTATTACAAAAGACAAAGAATGACACTACATAATGATCGAGGGATCGATCCAAGAAGAAGGTATAACAATTGTAAATATTTATGCACCCAACATAGGAACACCTCAATATATAAGGCAAATGCTAACAGCCATAAAAGGGGAAATCGACAGTAACACAATCACAGTAGGGGACTTTAACACCCCACTTTCACCAATGGACAGATCATCCAAAATGAAAATAAATAAGGAAACAAAAGCTTTAAATGATACATTGAACAAGATGGACTTAAATGATATTTATAGGACATTCCATCCAAAAACAACAGAATATAATTACTTCTCAATTGCTCATGGAACATTCTCCAGGATAGATCATGTCTTAGATCACTAATCAAGCCTTGGTAAATTTAAGAAACTTGAAATTGTATCAAGTATCTTTTCCAACCACAATGCTATGAGACTAGATATCAATTACAGGGAAAAAAATCTGTAAAAAATAAAACACATGGAAGTTAAAAAATACACTACTTAATAACCAAGAGATCACTGAAGAAATCAAAGAGGAAATCAAAAAATACCTAGAAACAAATACAATGAAAACATAGGACCCAAAACCTATGGGATGCAGCAAAAGCAGTTCTAAGAGGGAGTATTATAGCAATAAAATCTTATCTCAGGAAACAAGAAACATCTCAACTAAACAACCTAACCTTACACCTAAAGCAATTAGAGAAAGAAGAACAAAAAAACTCAAAGTTAGGAGAACGAAGGAAATCATAAAGGTCAGATCAGAAATAAATGAAAAAGAAATGAAGGAAACAATAGCAAAGCTCATTAAAACTAAAAGCTGGTTCTTTGAGAAAATAAACAAAATTAATAAACCATTAGGCAGACTCATCAAGAGAAAAAGGGAGAAGACTCAAATCACTAGAATTAGTAATGAAAAAGGAGAAGTAACAACTGACACTGTAGAAGTAAAAAGGATCATGAGAGATTACTACAAGCTACTATATGCCAATAAAATGGACAACCTGGAAAAAATGGACAAATTCTTAGAAATGCAAAACCTGCCAAGACTGAATCAGAAAGAAATAGAAAATATGAACAGACCGATCAGAAGCACTGAAATTGAGACTGTGGTTAAAAATCTTCCAACAGACAAAAGCCCAGGACCAGATGGCTGCACAGGTGAATTCTATCAAATATTTAGAGAAGAGCTAACACTAATCCTTCTCAAATTATTCCAAAATATAGCAGAGGGGAAAACACACCCAAACTCATTCTGTGAGACCACCATCACCCTGAAACCAAAACTAGAAAAACATGTCACAAAAAAGCAAACTACAGACCGATATCACTGATGAACATAGAGGCAAAAATCCTCAACAAAAAACAAGCAAACAGAATCCAACAGCACATTACAAGGATCACACACCATGATCAAGTGGGAGTTATCCCAGGAATTCAAGGATTCTTCAATATACAAAAATAAATCAATGTGATAAACCATATTAACAAACTGAAGGGTAAAAACTATATGATCATTTCAATAGATGCAGAAAAAGCTTTCAACAAAATTCAACCCCCATTTATGATAAAAACCCTCCAGAAAGTAGGTATAGAGGGAACTTACCTCAACATAATAATGGCCATATATGAAAAACCCACAGCCAACATCATTCTCAATGGTAAAAAACTGAAACCATTTCCTCTAATATCAGGAACCCGACAAGGTTGTCCACTCTCAGCACTATTATTCAACATAGTTTTGGAAGATTTAGCCAAAGCAATCAGAAAAGGAAAAGAAAGGAAAGGAATCCAAATTGGAAAAGAAGAAGTAAAGCTGTCACTGTTTGCAGATGACATGATACTATACATAGAGAATTCTAAAGATGCTACCAGAAAACTACCAGAACTAATCAATGAATCCGGCAGACTAGCAAGATACAAAAGTAGTGTACAGAAATCTCTTGCATTCCTATACACTAATGATGAAAAATCTGAAAGAGAAATTAATGGAACACTCCCATTTACCATTGCAACAAAAATTATAAAATACCTAGGGATAAACCTACCTAAGGAGACAAAAGACATCTAAGCAGAAAACTATAAGACCCTGATGAAAGAAATTAAAGATGATACAAAAAGATGGAGAGATATACCATGTTCTTGGATTGGAAGAACCAACATTGGGAAAATGACTATACTACCCAAAGCACTCTACAGATTCAGTGCAATCCCTATCAAACTAACAATGGCAGTTTCCACAGAATTAGAACAAAAAATTTCACAATGTGTATGGAAACACAAAAGACCCCGAATAGCAAAAGAAATCTTGAGAAAGAAAAACGGAGCTGGAGAAATCATGGTTCCTGACTTCAGACTATACTACAAAGCTACAGTAATCAAGGCAGTATGGTACTGGTACAAAAAGATAAATATAGATCGATGGAACAGGATAGAAAGCCCAGAGATAAACCCATGCACATATGGTCACCTTATTTTTGATAAAGGAGGTAAGAATATACAATGGAGAAAAGACACACTCTTCAATAAGTGATGCTGGGAAAACTGGATATCTACATGTAAAAGAATGAATTTAGGACACTTTCTAACACTGTATACAAAATAAACTCAAAATGGATTAAAGAACTAAAAGTAAGGCCAGACAGTATAAAACTCTTAGAGGAAAACATAGGCAGAACACTCTGTGACATAAATCACAGCAAGATCCTTTTTGACCCACCTCCTAGAGAAATGGAAATAAAAACAAAAATAAACAAATGGGCCTAATGAAATGCACAGCAAAGGAAGCCATAAACAAGATGAAAAGACAACCCTCAGAATGGGAAAATATTTGCAAATGAAGCAACTGACAACGGATTAATCTCCAAAATTTACAAGCAGCTCATGCAGCTCAATATCAAAAAAACCAAACAACCCAATCCTAAAATGGGCAGAAGGCCTAAATAGACAGTTCTCCAAAGTAGATATACAGATTGCCAACAAATGCATGAATGAATGCTCACCATCACTAATCATTAGAGAAATGCAAATCAAAACTACAATGAGGTATCACCTCACACCAGTCAGAATGGCCATCATCAAAAAATGTGCAAACAATAAATGCTGGAGAGGGTGAGGAGAAAAGGGAACTTGCTTGCACTGTTGGTGGGAATGTAAATTGATACGGCTACTATGGAGAACAGTATGGTGGTTCCTTTAAAAAACTAAAAATAGAGCTACCAGATGACATAGCAATACCACTACTGGGCATATACCCTGGGAAAACCATAATTCAAAAAGAGTCATGTACTCCAATGTTCATTGCAGCTCTATTTACAATAGCCAGGACATGGAAGCAACCTAAGTGTCCATCGACAGATGAATGGATAAAGAAGATGTGGCACATATATACAATGGAATATTACTCAGCCATAAAAAAAACGAAATTGAGTTATTTGTAATGAGGTGGATGTACCTAGAGACTGTCATACGGAGTGAACAAGTCAGAAAGAGAAAAATAAGTACTGTATGCTAACACATATATATGGAATCAAAAAAAATGGTTCTGAAGATCATATGGGCAGGACAGGAATAAGGATGCAGATGCAGAGAATGGACTTGAGGACACGGGGATGGGGAAGGGTAAGATGGGACGAAGTGAGGCATGTACTTATATATACACTACCAAAAATAAAATAGATAACTAGTGGGAAGCAGCCACATAGCACAGGGATATCAGCTCCGTGCTTTTTGATCACCTAGAGGGGTGGGATAGGTAGGGTGGGAGGGAGACACAAGAGGGAGGATATATGGGGATATATGTATATGTATAACTGATTCACTTTGTTATAAAGCCAAAACTAACACACCATTGTAAAGCAATTATACTCCAAGAAAGATGTTTTTAAAAAAAAGTACTGTGAATATATAACATTTCTAAATATTTTTGGTCAGATTCCATAGAATTTCAATTTAGAAAGTAATATTTTAAAGAAATATAAAGAAAAAAATGCCCTAAAATCAGAGTCAATAGTATAATATTCTCTGAAAAAATAACAAGGATAAATCATATCAAGAATAATAAAATTAATAAATAGATTTTATATATATGAGAATTTAAAATGTGATTAATTTCCCCAAGAAGAAATCAAAGAGTTCTTATTTTTCATATTATTAAGACAACAATATATTAAGAAATGAAAAATAACAAAAAGGAAAGAAATTAAAATGTACTAAGTTAAAAAATAAATAAAAAGAAGAAAAAGAAAATAAATCATGAATCAAGAATAAACTCAGAAACAAATAGAAAAAACAATAATCCTATAGCAAACAAAATAATGGGATATAGCAAACATATATATGTGAAGAAAAGTTATAATCCTAAATGTTTTAAATATAAAAAAAGGAATAAATTCTTCAAATCCAACATAGTAAAAAATATCAAAAATAAAGTAGAATAATTACAACAGCAAAAAAGACATGGGTAATTTAGAAAAAAAAATAGCACAAATGGAAAATCCAGAAAATGGGTCCTCTAAAGACCGAAAATATTAGACATATTTCTTACAAATAAAATCATGGATAAATAAAGAAAGTCACAAATACACGGCAATATCAATAAGTAATGTGATATAGCTGTATAGATTAAATGCATTTCAAAAACAAAAGATGATTATGTCAGTTTGCTAATTAATTTGAAAATCATAATAAACTGTAGAATATTCTAATAAAATATAATTGATCAAAGATGAATTAGTTCTTTAGCTGATAGATAAACTTTAAATCTATCATAACTAGATCAGAATAACAACCAACAGAACAGAAAATTATCTTTCAACATCCCTATATGATACTGAGTCCAAACTGTTTTATATGAGATTTCCATAACATTTTTAAGCAATAGATTAAGTCTACAATATCAAAATTTCTTGAGCACACAGAACAGTTAAAACTATTTCTCATTGCATTTTTGAACTCAGCATATACCTTATAAGCTTTCAGAGGGAAACATTTTTAAAAACACAGACAAAACACTGCATAATATACTTGTGAATTAAATTAAGTTTCATTTAAAAATTAAATATACCAGGATCAACTTGTGTTTATCCTCAAAATTCAAAGTTGATCCAATTAGGAAATTCATTAGCTACAAATTAGACTAAAGCAAGCTAAAAATAGATTTGATCAAATTCAACATTCACTCCTAGCAAAACAACAAAAGCAGAACAGGCTATTGCTCCAACATAATAAAATTAGCATTGTATCAAACCAAAAGCCATAGTCATGGTTAATGTTTAAATATGCCACTGACAAAAGCATTTCTATAAGAAATCAAGAACATGACTTAGGAAGCTCTCTATCACCCTAAAACAATGACAAAAGAAAGTAAAATAATAAAGTAAATATTGAAAAACAAGAGAAAACATTTTAATGTTGTATAGTTGATTGCCTAAAAGGAAATTAAAAATATTACTCCATTTCAAAGTATTTTAAATGCAACTTTCCTAAATAAAAGAAATAATCAGCTATATAAGATGGTAATAAATCATCTCTTTAGCAAAAGTTGTCCAAAGTAAATAATAAATTTAATGACATCTATAAATGTTCTGTATAAAGAAGAAAGGAATTTAACTGATGGACAAAATAATTTAAATAAGTGTAATGGTATAACAGGTCCCTTGATGAGAATACTCAATATTGTCAAACATGTATTGCTTCTCATATTAGCCTATTAATCTATTTATTAGATTTTTAGTGAAAATTTTCATTAGATTTTAGAATTGAAAAATAATGTTTCTTAAGTTCATCTTGGAGTATAATATATAGACT
This sequence comes from Delphinus delphis, assembly GCF_949987515.2. NCBI lineage: Eukaryota > Metazoa > Chordata > Mammalia > Artiodactyla > Delphinidae > Delphinus > Delphinus delphis. Next base: position 51,319,572 of record NC_082686.1, read on the forward strand.
CAGGTAAGAAAGGGTGATTTATGATATAATAAAATAGGCTGTAATTTTACAATTCAATCAATGGGTACAATTATTATGAAGTTATATATTATACAATAAATACATTAAATTTTAAATTAGAAACATATTCAAACATAAAATATGTGGAATTTTTTTCCCAGTGAGTAAAGGACAAATGTGTATCTCATACTTAATGCCAGAGCAAAATTCAGATGTGTTCAGTATTTAATATGAAAAAGTCCATACAGGCAGATAATTAAGTAATCATCAGATGAGAAAGAAGGTATAAAACAAAGAAATCATTTTGCTATGTAAAATGCAAAAAAAAAAACAATCCACATGATGAAAGACCATAATTATTAAAAGAGGGACAAACATCAGGAAATCTATTTGTAACAAATGTAATAAACATGGGCTTAATATCATAAACATAAAAATATTCCTACAAAAATATGAAAATTTTAATTCCCCCAATTTTATAATTCACTAGGTATATATTATGATAGCAAGTTGAAATATAAAAACTAATGTATTCATGATAACATATCTCACTATGTTATTAAATATATTATTTAACAACTACATATTAATAAATAGGTAGTAAATAGCAAGGGAAATCTAAGAGGAAGCTGAACTTCCATAAGAGATATGCTTTAATAAATTTTCTTACATCTAAGGTAACACTACAAAAGTAATAGAAATAGTATGCATTTTACAATGAAAATAATTTCATAACAGTACATGTGCAGAAAATATTAAAAATGTAAAATTTTGTAAAGTAAATTTATATACAACTTAGTCATAGAAAACTCTGTAAGAAAGTGTACAAATATTACATACTGTGCATGTATAATATATAATATAATAAAATATAATAATAGCTATCATTGGTTGGTAGAATAACATTTATCTCTGGCTGGTGGAAATATTATATAATCTCTTTTTTTTTTTTTTTTGCGGTACGTGGGCCTCTCACTGTTGTGGCCTCTCCCGTTGTGGAGCACAGGCTCCAGACGTGCAGGCTCAGCGGCCATGGCTCACGGGCCCAGCCGCTCCACGGCATGTGGGATCTTCCCGGACTGGGGCACAAACCCGTGTCCCCTGCATCGGCAGGCGGACTCTCAACCACTGCAGCACCAGGGAAGCCCCTATAATCTCATTTTTATTATGTATTTTCTACATTGTTTAAATAATAGGTTACTTTTATATTTTTAAATGAAGTTCTTATCATCCAGGTATGCTGGCTAATCTGCCCAACTATCTAAGTAGAATGCCTAAATGGAGCCTTGTGTGACTTGTGAAAAAATATCCTTTACAGACACTTTATATTACAAAGCTACAGTCAAACAGCCAGGACTTAAATCCACTCATTCTAAGTCTTAGCCTCATGCTCTTTCCATTATATCTGTGTACACATACATGTTGCAAGACCAAGAATGTGGGTTGCTGACTTAGTAGTGATGACACCAGCCTGGGCCTGTAGGAAGGGACTATCTCTGTCAAGTCTGTAGCTGGGGACTTGATGTCTGGAAGAGGAAAAAATATCTCAAAGAAGAAGA